>NC_083588.1:36020706-36238206 GCF_027579695.1 Neoarius graeffei
CTTTAATTGCTGTATATACTGTGTGTGTATATATATATATATATATATATATATATATATATATATATATATATATATATATATATATAATATAAATTTTATAATATATAGTATTTTTATATATTATAAAATTATATATCATTTTTTATTTCTTGAAAAATAAAAAGATGTTCTTACAAGCAAATATTTTTATTCTGTATTTTGTTGCTTTTTGTATTTTTTATATATATATATATATATATATATATATATATATATATATATAATTTTTTCTCTCCACATTCACTGGATATGAGAAATCGTGCACTCTGATTAGCAATTGTACGACTAGGATATCAGCTCATATACCATGAGTAGAGAAAAACAAAATGGCAGCTTTGTTATCAAATATTTAAAAAAACAGAAATAGCAAAAACAATATAGTTTTTCCCCCCCTAGTATCTCCTGTTCCAGCGGCACGGTGGTGTAGTGGTTAGCGCTGTCGCCTCACAGCAAGAAGGTCCGGGTTCGAGCCCCGTGGCCGGCGAGGGCCTTTCTGTGTGGAGTTTGCATGTTCTCCCCATGTCCGCGTGGGTTTCCTCCGGGTGCTCCGGTTTCCCCCACAGTCCAAAGACATGCAGGTTAGATTAACTGGTGACTCCAAATTGACCGTAGCTGTGAATGTGAGTGTGAATGGTTGTCTGTGTCTATGTGTCAGCCCTGTGATGACCTGGCGACTTGTCCAGGGTGTACCCCGCCTTTCGCCCGTAGTCAGCTGGGATAGGCTCCAGCTTGCCTGCGACCCTGTAGAAGGATAAAGCGGCTAGAGATGATGAGATGAGATGAGTATCTCCTGTTCCCCACTCCAACTCAGTCGGTGGTGGTAATGCACCTTTAAGTTGGTTTGCCAACCACCAAAATCCCTAAAGAAGAAGAAGAACAACAGCAACAAAATGGTGGAGCATGTTGCTGAACCAACCAAGGATGAAATAAAAACTCTACTTGAAAACAAAAACCCCCAAAATACAAAAAGCAACAAAATATGGAATAAAAATATTTGATTGGAAGAACATATCTTTTTTTATTTTTCAAGAATTATAATTATCGCATTTTTCACAAATTGCTACTGTCATTTTGCCAATTTGTTAACATTTTAAGTGGAAATGATTTTGTCAGATGTTTTGTATAAAGTTTTTAATGCTCTTTTTCTCAAAATCCAGTGAATGTGGATAGAATAAAACAGTTATTCGACTCAATCTCATACATGGCTTATAGCCAACTCGGTGCTACACGCCTCGTTCATACTTGCCAACCCTCCAGATTTCGGCGGGAGGCTCCCGATTTTAGCCTCCGTCTCCCGCCTCCTGATCATATTTGTTAAAAACTGGATAATCTCCCGGTTTTGGGAAATCCCTACCGCCAAGTTAAAAATACTCCCGATTATGTCCAATTAGAAACGTATGAGAAACACTGCTGACGTCAACTGATTTTTAACCAATCAACGGATGGAACGACAGTCACTTCCGTAATGTAGGATTCACCCAGGCTGTCCAACATTTTTTACAAGCATTCATTCATCATGGCCACTAAACCCAATACCAAACGGCAAAAATATGAATGCAAATACCAGGTTGCATGGGAGAATGAATTTCCATGGATAAGCAAATGTTCGACCAGCCAGTTACACATTTTAAGGTAAAGATACCTTAAATCAGAATATAATGGACATTTGAGTGTGAAATTAAACTAGTCTTCCATAGCATTTCAGAAACAAACTGTACAACTTCTAAAGTGTTGAGTGAAATTTTGCATGACAGAGAATTTGTGTGGTGAGTGTATTTAAATAGTGTGGTAGTGTCTTAGTGCTATTTTGAATTTATGTTTGAAAGTTTTAAGTGAAAGTTTACAAGTGAATTATCTGGAAAGTGATTGATTTTGATAGAGTTTTAAGTGAAAGATTATTAGTGAGTGTATTTTGGTAGTACTAAAATTTTGCATTCGAGTGAATTTCTTTGTGGAGTATATTTTGATAGTATTGTAGTATTTATGGTGCCATTTTTAAATTTTGTTTGAAAACTTCCAGTCAAAGTTTACAAATGAGCAAATTCCTTTGATGCATTCCGATAGGATTTTGATAGTATTTCTAGTGCTTTTTAAAAATTCTATTGGAAAGTGTTTAGTGAGAGAGATGCATTTTAGTAATGCTAAGACAGTGCAGTATTTATTTAATTGCATTGTTACTATTTTGGTTAAATCTTATTAAAATTTAATTTATATATGATATTATAGTTCTCTGTGTTTTTACATGAGCTTACAGAAGGAAAACACATTTGATGCAATCCAATAATACTCTCATTTACTGTGACTATTTTAAGAAATTATAAACATTCTTCTAAAGCATTACTTGTGTTATTTTCTGTGGGTCTCTGTATGTATACAATATTCAGGCATGAGATTTTTCAGCTAAAAATCTGATTTAAGACTTCCCTTTCATTGTTATTATATTAAAATTCTAGACGAGTATTATTTCAGATTTTTCACTCTGAGCTCTCTCATGCGTGATACATGAATCCCATAACCTATAGTAATTGAAAGAACAATATCAACAATTCAAAAACTCTTTAATTGTATAAATTTCAAATGGTTTGCAATTAATTGGGATCCACTGTTTTTATCGTTTCAACCGTGCATCATACCCTCGTCCAATTGAAAATGTCGTTCACGCACTTTTCTCCCCTATGAGAATTTTGAAAAGTTGGCAAGTATGCTCGTTGGCTATCAACTCATGTATGACTCAATTTCGTATATATATATATATATATATATATATATATATGGTATGTATGTATATAAAATCCCCTGCAGAACTGTCCCTGGACTGAAAGCATGTGTTGTTAATGTGAAAGCATGCAAGATTAGACATTGTTTTATCTGTCAGCCAAGCTTTCATTCAGAAATCTAATTTGCATGTATTCATAATTTACAGAATTTCTAGGAAATTGATTTAATTTACTTTTTCTTCTTCTCTTCAGTAAAACACATCAACAGATTGAATTGAGCTGACTTTTTGAGGCTTCATGGTTGAGAGGATATTGTAAAGCGGATAGATCGCATCACAATAATTATGAATTCTGTATCAATGCACAAGATTTCAAACCAATAAAACCCTCCATCCATTCATTATTTATACCACTTATCCATCAGGGTCACAGGGGAGGCTGGAGCCAATACCAGCTGACTTTGGGTGAGAAGCAGGATACACCCTGGGCAGGTTGCCAATCTATCACAGGGCTAGCACAGAGACAAACAACCATTCAAACTCACATTCACACCTAGGACCAATTTAGAGTCTTTGGACTGTGGGAGGAAACTGGAGCATCTGGAGGAAACCCACACAAGCACGGGGAGAACATGCAAACTTCACACCGAAAGGCCCCAGCCGATTGCAAGGTTCAATTCCAGAACATTTTTGCTGTGAGGTGACAGTGTAAACCACCGTGCCACTCACCAATAAAACCATTAGATATAATTCATTGTTCTATCCACACAATACCATAATATTTGGATGTTTTATTGCTTAGCAAACAATGCTTACTGTTAACAGACAATGTATTGCAGAAAAATTGTTTATTGCAAATATTATTGATCATGGCGGCACGGTGGTGTAGTGGTTAGCGCTGTCGCCTTACAGCAAGAAGGTCCGGGTTCGAGCCCTGTGGCCGACGAGGGCCTTTCTGTGTGGAGTTTGTATGTTGTCTGCATGGGTTTCCTCCGGGTGCTCCGGTTTCCCCCAAAGACATAAAGGTTAGGTTAACTGGTGACTCTAAATTGACCGTAGGTGTGAATGTGAGTGTGAATGGTTGTCTGTGTCTATGTGTGTCAGCCCTGTGATGACCTGGCGACTTGTCCAGGGTGTACCCCCCCTTTCACCCGTGGTCAGTTGGGATAGGCTCCATCTTGCCTGCGACCCTGTAGAACAGGATAAAGCGGCTAGAGATGATGAGATGAGATTATTGATCATGAATGCACTTATTTATTGACCATTGGATTGGATTTTATCATATTGTTTTGTTGATGTTTTATAAAAGCAATTAGCCGGGGAGCGCCCGAGAGCAGCTAATGGAGTAGGATGCATATTTAGTAGCTCCCGCGGACTTTGTTTAAAATCCTTTTTAGCCGGCTATAACTCCTGACTCTTTTTGATGCTACGGTGTGTTTTTCTACAAGTTTCCAAATTTCAGCACTTTTGACCGAGTTGATAATGCAGTCCACCAAGCTTCGTAAAACTTCTCGGCAGATGCGGCCTGCTGCGCACAGCAAGACCCTGTGCTCAGGTACCTTGGCTTCACCCAGTGACCCCACCCCTTCCGATATGGAGGCACTGAAACTAGAAGTACTAGCATCGTTGAGGCTAGACATCGCGGCCATTTTTAAGGCTGAACTCCGTGAAGCGTTGGGCGACGACCTGACTGCAATGAGAGCTGACCTTCAATCAGTGAAAAAGCAACTCGAGAACAACAAGGCTGTTACGAAGGCCGAGATAGCCACGCTCAAAGGTACTGAGGGGAATATTGAGGTGTCTCTTTCCGGCTGCGCGGATGATGTTGTTGAGATTAACACCAAACTCGAGAATTTAACGGCTCAGGTTTCCAAACTGGAAAGTAAATGTGAAGAACTTGAATCTAGGTCTCATAGGAATAATATAAGGATCGTGGGCATTGCTGAAGAGATGGTTGTTAACACCACTGCAGTTGCCCCACTGCTTAAGGAGGCATTTAAGATGGAAAAAGAACCACTACTTGATCGTGCGCACCGAACCACCCAACCCAAGCTGCGACCAGGAGAGAGGCCACGTCCCAACATCGCCAGGTTCCATTACTGCGGCGATTGTGCGGATGTACTGCGGCGTGCCAGAGAGGCTCAACAGATTTCTGTTGGTGACACAAGGATCTCCGTGTTCCCTGACCAGACTGCTAAGGTGGCCAGGGCCCGCGCAGTGTTCAATGAAGTCCAAAAGCCACTGCGCGGTATGGAGGGGGTCCGTTATGGGTTGTTCTTTCCAGCTTGATTTCGGATCAGCCATAATGGGGTGGTTAAGGACTTTGTTTCAGCAGAGGATGCTATGACCTACGCCAAGAAGCTGAACACTGCCTGACATTTTTACTCTACATGGTGTAGTACAGTCACGCTAGGCTGCAGGCCTTCAGGCCGTTTGTTTACCTGTGAATAGTATTGGCCTGACATTATTTGTGTATGTGTGTGTTATTAATAGGTCTTCTCCAGTCTCATCTCATCTCATTATCTCTAGCCGCTTTATCCTTCTACAGGGTCGCAGGCAAGCTGGAGCCTATCCCAGCTGACTACGGGCGAAAGGCGGGGTACACCCTGGACAAGTCGCCAGGTCATCACAGGGCTGACACATAGACACAGACAACCATTCACACTCACATTCACACCTACGGTCAATTTAGAGTCACCAGTTAACCTAACCTGCATTTCTTTGGACTGTGGGGGAAACCGGAGCACCCGGAGGAAACCCACGCAGACACGGGGAGAACATGGAAACTCCACACAGAAAGGCCCTCGCCGGCCCCGGGGCTCGAACCCAGGACCTTCTTGCTGTGAGGCGACAGCGCTAACCACTACACCACCGTGCCGCCCCCCTTTGTACAGTATTTATAAATATTTTGTTTACTTAATATTTTGCACTGATAATATACTATGCCTCTAGCCTTAAAAAGTCAGGACTTACTAAGCTGCAATGTTCTGGATGTTTCTACTGCGTATCATATGCTACCTCATATGATATACTGGTATGTTCGCTTATTGAAATATGGTACTTTAGTATTTGGTCAGTGTTGGCCACTGTTATTTTTATTTGGCTTTTCATTTTTATGATTAGTCTGCGGGAGGCCATTTGTTGAGGTTTAGCTCAGGTTTTCTCCGGGTTGTTGTCATGGTTCTGTGGCAACAATGGTCTTTTCGCCTTTTTCACTGTGTTCTCCCTTTTGGAGACACAATTTTTCATTGTTGTGTGTTCGTGTATATGTGTTGGGTGGGGGGGGATGGGAGTTTAGTCCACTCTGGTTCTTTTAAATCGTTTCTGGGGATCCTTTATTTCTTTACACACATGTGTTCAGCTAGCTTGAACTCCAGCACTTCTGGCATGGGTAAGCCAATTCGTTTTCTTACTTGGAACGTACGTGGTTTGGGCAGTTCTACTAAAAGGTCTATGGTCTTTAGTCAACTTAAACGGCTTAATTCTGACATAATTTTTTTGCAGGAGACCCATCTTAGACGTAAAGATCATTACAGGCTCTGGTCTCCCTGGATAGGGCAGATATACCACTCTGACTTCAACTCTAAAGCTAGAGGGGTTGCTATTATGTTCAATAAACGTCTTCAGTTTCAGTCTACAGACATTACTGCTGACAAGGATGGCAGATATATTATAGTTGCAGGTACACTAATGCAAACAAAAGTGGTGATGGTTAATGTTACGCACCAAAGATGATGTTAATTTCTCTAATAGATTACTTAGCAATATACCCCATTTGAACACCCACATGTTGATTTTTGGAGGTGACCTGAATTGCGTGTTTGACCCTGTACTGGATCGCTCTAGTCCCCGCTCTATACCCCTTTCGGCCATGGCTAGGTCTTTTTCTGATTTTATGACTCAAAGTGGCTTGGTTGACCCTTGGAGATTCTGCAATCCCCTAGCAAAGACATTTTCTTTCTTTTCCCCAGTACATCAGTCGTATTCAAGAATAGCCCACTTTTTTGTAGATAATAGACTTAATTCATGTGTTGTTTCCTCTGATTACTCAAGTATTCTAATATCTGATCATGCGCCTTTGTATCTAGACATCCAGTTCTCCATGCTTAAACCTACTCCTCCCCTCTGGAGGTTTAACACTCTATTACTTGCAGATAATTAATTTTGTGAGTTTATTTCCAAATCTATTGATGACTTCCTGTCCTTTAATCAAAATGAATCCACATCTTATTAATTACTTTGGGAGTCTCTAAAAGCCTTTCTTAGGGGGCACATTATATCTTTTTCTTCTTATTCTAACAAGAAACGGAATTCTAGACTTGTAGAGTTAGCCTCTGCTATTGATGACCTTGATCGGGAATGCGTCTCTACTCCCTCTCCAGAATTATTTAAAAAGCGGCTAAACCTTAAAACGGAGTTTGATCTCATCTCTACCAGAAATGCAGAGCGTATGCTATTACAAACCAGAGGTATTTACTATGAACATGGTGATAAACCAAGCCGATTGCTAGCTCACCAGTTGAAGCGTCAATCCACTTCGCGTCTTAAATACCAGGTTAATAATGACTCCAATGTTATTGTCACTGATCCTGTAGCAATTAATAACACATTTAAATCTTTTTATTCCTACTTATACAAATCTCAATTCCCCACTGACACCACTGAAATGAACAAGTTTCTGGCTGATCTTCAAATTCCCACTATTGAACCTAACAGAGCAAAGGAATTGGACGCTTCTCTTTCCCTTGAGGAATTAAAATCTTCAATTAAAGCAATGCAATCTAATAAGGCCCCTGGCCTGGATGGACTCCCTATTGAGTTCTTTAAGAAATTTATCGATAAATTGTCCCCTTTACTTTTGCCAATGTTTAATGAAACTTTTGAAAATGGCTCGTTACCACCTACTTTGACCCAAGCTTCGATTTTTCTTCTTTTAAAAAGTGAGAAGGACCCCACTTTGTGTAGCTCTTATAGACCCCTGTCCTTACTCAGTGTTGATGTGAAGATTTTGGCGAAGGCTGTTGCCAGTCGTTTAGAGAAGGTTTTGCCTAATATTATCTCTGAGGATCAAACAGGTTTTATCAAGGGTCGCCATATATTTTTTAATACTCATACTCTTTTTGATGTCATTTATTCCAAGCCCTCTGACAACCTACCTGAAATTGTGGTCTCTATGGATGCTGAAAAGGCGTTTGACAGGGTGGAGTGTGGGGGTACCGGTTTGCAGTTCTGGAAAAATTTGGTTTTGGTGATAAATTTATTAGATGGGTGAGATTACTGTACACTTCACCACAAGCCAGTGATACTAATGATGTTCGCTCAGATTATTTCATGTTGGAACGTGGGACACGCCAGGGGTGCCCTCTATCTCCATCCCTCTTTGCTTTGGCGATTGAACCTTTGGCTATCTCAATACGTTCCTCCACATCACTAAGGGGTGTTATCCGTAATGGTGTTGAATATCGTCTGTCTCTGTATGTGGACGATTTGTTGATGTACTGTATGTTACAGATCCTGTATCTTGCCTTCCAAATGTCCTATCCATCTTAGATAAGTTTAGCTCATTCTCAGGCTACAAGGTAAATCTTAAAGGAATACTCCGTAGTGAAATGCTTTCTAGGTCTATTTTCACATTATTGGGAGTGCATACGTTGAGTTGCTACCACAATCACGTCAATCGGATGTGTTTTGTAAAAATTAGTTTTTTGCGATTTCAACCGGAAAGCGCTAACACGGCAGTGCGCGGGGCATGTCTTTTTGCTGATACAAAACTCTAGTTTTAAAACCATTGCAAAGCTCAAAACAACATGACAGTTCTGTGGAAGTGAGTAGAGGGTTCCTACAAACAAAACGAAGTGTCCCTGGCTCTGCAAGTGCACGGACAGAGTGTGTAGAAGAATAAATACAAAGCCAGTGACCTTACCTGAAGTTGGTCTTCCTCAGATGCCATCTTCGTGGGACAGTCCGTAAAAGTCGAGTGCTGAGTGCAGAGCCCATCTCGCTGGAAATGCACAATTGTTGTATGTTGTGCATTTCCAGCGGGATGGGCTCTGCACTCGGCACTCGACTTTTACGGACTGTCCCATGAAGATGGCGTCTGAGGAAGACCAACTTCAGGTAAAGTACTGGCTTTGTATTTACTCTTCTACACACTCTGTCCACGCACTTGCAGAGCTAGACACACTTCGTTTTGTTTGTAGGAACTCTCTACTCACTTCCACAGAACTGTCATGTTGTTTTGAGCTTTGCAATGGTTTTAAAACTAGCGTTTTGTATCGGCAAAAAGACATGCCCCTCGCACTGCCGTGTTAGCGCTTTCCGGTTGAAATCGCAAAAAACTAATTTTTACAAAACACATCCGATTGACGTGATTGTGGTAGCAGCTCAACGTATGCACTCCCAATAATGCGAAAATAGACCTAGAAAGCATTTCACTCCAGAGTATTCCTTTAATAAAAGTAAATGTTTCCCTATTAATGCAGCTGGTTTGCTTCTCCAACAAGCCAATTTGTCTTTTAAAATCAGTCCTTCTGGATTTAAGTATCTTGGGCCAAGTTTACATTAGACCGTATCTGTCTCATTTTCTTCGCGGACGCACTGTCCGTTCACATTAAAACACCGGGAAACGCCAGGAAACGGGAATCCGCCAGGGCCCACGTATTCAACCCAGTTCATGTCTGGTCCAGTGCTGTGTAAACATTGAGGATACGCGGATACGCTGTGCTGAGCTCTAGTTGACGTCGTCATTGGACAACGTCACTGTGACATCCACCTTCCTGATTTGCTGGCGTTGGTCATGTGACGCGGCTGCTGAAAAACGGCGCGGACTTCCGCCTTGTATCACCTTTCATTAAGGAGTATAAAAGTATGAAAACACTGCAAATACTGATGCAAATACTGCCCATTGTGTAGTTATGATTGTCTTTAGGCTTGCCATCCTTCCACTTGCAAGTGGTAAGTGACTTGCGCATGCTGCCCGATATGCACTGGGATCACACACACAGCGGCTCAGTCCCGAATCACTGCTCGTGCGCTTCACTCGCGCGCTCTGTGAGCTGCGCAGGGCCGGAGTGAGTGCGCACCCTCCAGAGGGCACTCGCTGTTCAGGGCGGAGTGATTTGGAGCGCAGGATGCCTGCGGAGCCCAGCCGCTGAGGAGAAATTTACACATTACACATTTACACATTTCAACTTACGTGCCGTCTAATTAGTCATGTGATTAGCGTATCCGTGTATCGGCGTTGCTGTGTGCACGCGAATCGTGTATTGGCGTTGCTGTGTGCACGCTAATCGTTTTTAAAAACGTTAATCTGATAATCCGCTGATACGGTCTAATGTAAACCCCACCTTGGTGTCTATGTGACTCGCACTTTTTCTGGACTCTTTTCTGCTAACTTCACCCCACTCGTAGCTCAAGTTAAATCTGATCTTCAGAGATGGAATGATTTGCCTCCGTCTTTGGTAGGAAAGATTAATGTTGTGAAAATGAATGTTCTCCTGAAATGTCTTTATCTATTTCAATCAATTCCTTTATTTTTACCTAAATATTTCTTTGACTCTTTAGATAAGGTAATTGGCCCCTTTATTTGGGGTGCGCGATCTCCAAGGGTCCGTAGATCATTACTACAGAAATGCAAGTTTAGTGGGGGTCTTGCCCTGCCAAATTTTCTATTTTATTATTGGGCAACCCATATTCATAAAATACGCTGTTGGATTGATTTTCCTAATTTAATTTTGTGCAAACTAGAAGCTCAGTTTTGCTCTAATTCGTCCTCTATATCTGCTCTTATATATTCTTCTCTTCCAGTCAAGATTTCAATGCATATTAAAAACCCTGTTGTGCTCAATACTTTTAAGATCTGGTTTCAATTTCGGAAATATTTTAAATTTTCTGCTGCATATCCTCTGGGTCCACTATGTAATAATCACTTGTTTTCCCCCTCATGTATAGATTCTGCTTTTTTAGTATAGCATAAAAAGGTATCCATTGTTTCCGGGATATGTATTCTGATGGTATTTTCAATAGCTTTCCCAATTTGTCATCATTGTATGGATTACCTGCAAACCACCTGTTTCGGTATTTTCAAATCAGACATTTTGTCTCTAAATGCTTCTCTTCTTTCCCCTCTCTACCCCCCCAGCAATCTTGGGAAGACATGCTTACTCTCAAGATGCCGAGTAGGGGGTTTATTTCAGTGTTATATAACCGTATACTGGGCCTCAGTGATCACTCCAACTTGAAAATTAAAGCTGCATGGGAGGAGGAGATAGGTCTTCAAATCAATGATGACTGGTGGAATGGAGTGGTGAGCAGGTTGGGCACTGTCTCCTCCTGTGCACGTTTGGCACTTATTCAGTTTAAAGTGATACACAGGATGCATTTTTCTAAACTGAGGTTATCTCACATTTTCCCTGAGGTACAGGACAAATGTGACTGTTGTTCAAATTCACAGTGTCATCTGAGTCATTTGTTTTTCTTTTGCCCTCACCTACACAATTATTGGTCCAGTTATTTCAATATAATATCCACCATAATGGGAATTGACATACAACCCTGTCTTTTTATTGCCATTTTTGGAACTCCTGTTGACCCAAGGCTATTCAACTGTGTTCAACAAGAAATTATTAATTTCACCTCTTTGATAGCCAAACGCTGCCTCCTCCAGTGGAAGTCTTCTAACCCCCCAT
The DNA here is from genome assembly GCF_027579695.1 of Neoarius graeffei. Taxonomy (NCBI): domain Eukaryota; kingdom Metazoa; phylum Chordata; class Actinopteri; order Siluriformes; family Ariidae; genus Neoarius; species Neoarius graeffei. The sequence continues at coordinate 36,032,152 of NC_083588.1, forward strand.
CTGTGTCTCAGTGGCTTAAGGACACCATGTTCTTTCTCAAACTTGAAAAAATTAAATACACAATGAGAGGGTGTACCCATAAGTTCTTTTCCAAGTGGCAATCCTTTATTTTGTATTTTAATGAGTTGCGGGTCCTGCCAGATTACATGCTGGTTTGTTAAATATCCATGTTTGTGATTTCTGCCTCAGCCAGAGTGGGATGTGTGAATGTTGGGATTAATTTATTGATTTCGATTTGTTTTATTAATTTTAATTTTGGGGCTGTTGTTAATGTTTCCTTTATCTAGTTGTCCGTCTGTTCTTTTTTATAAAAAGATGAGAAAAGTATTTGGTAAGTCTGTACTGCAGTTTCATCGTCATTCTTATTTTTGCCAATAAAAATATTTTGCAAAAAAAAAAAAAAGCAATTAGCCAGAGCAGCCTCACTGTAACCCATTCCTGGTCATTTCTTATTGCATTATTCAAGTTTGCTATGCCTAAGAAATAGTAATTAACTTTGCGTCGCGTATAATCTACATCAGGTTTGATGACTGGGGTCCCCCCATGCCATCTTGCCCGTCTAGCCTTCCAGCGATCTTCGAGGTTGCGTTCTGAGAGTGCTTTTCCCTGACAGATGTTGTCCCTGACCAGGACTTTCTGTCAAGGGCAATATCATGCCAGTCTTTACCGAAGCCGAAAGCCTTCAAGTCGTCTTTTACGTAGTCCTTCCAGCATTTCTTCGGTCGACCCCTTGGCCTTGAACCCTGTGCTAACTCACCGAAGAGAAGTTGCTTCAGCATCCGGGTGTCGTCTATTCTGCAGACATGGCCCAGCCAGCGGAGCCTATTCCCTCGGATGATCGTCTCTATGGTGGTTAATTTTGCATGTCTGAGAACCTCAGTGTTTGTGATGTGATGCCACCACTTGATGTTGAGCAAGCGACTTAAGGACCCTTGATGGAACACCTCTAAAATGTGGAGCTGCTTGGTGAATGTCAGCCAGGTTTTGCTTCCGTAGAGTAGTGTTGGAAGAACGATGGAGTTATACACCTTCAGCTTGGTTGAAATGGACAGGCTGTCCCTGCTCCAGCATTTAGAGTCAAGGGAGCGAAAGGCAAGCACAGCACAACTTATCCATTTCCTGATTTCAGGTATTAGGTTGCTGTCATCTGCTAGTTCTCCTCCAAGGTAGGTAAGGCTATACGCTCTCTTCAACTGTAAGTTGTCAAGCAGGATCAGGGGTGGTTCGGAGCACTGAGCATGCATGACTTCCGTTTTGGGCTTACTGATGTTGAAGCCCCATGGTTTGCACGAGTCATGCAATGCTGTGGCTGCATTTTGAAGAGAGTCTTGGGTGGAAGCGCTGCATTGTCAGCATATAGAAAGTCACTAAGCCTAGATGTTGTAGTGGACTTAGACTTGAGGCAGCGCAGGTTGAACAGCTTGCCATCCATCTTGTTGTGTACGTATGTCCAAGCCAAAGTCCAGCATTGACTTGTGAGCATGATGAACAACATAGGAGAAGAACAGGATGAATAGGGTTGGTGCCAAGGTACATCCCTGCCTCAGACCACTGGTAACCTCGAAGGGGTCTGTTAATTCCCCACTGATGCAGACTTTGGCGTGCATGCCATCATGGAAGCTTTTGATGATGTTAAGAATTTTGGGTGGGATGCTGATCTTGAGTAGGATGAGTGTTCTGTCTATGCTGTCAAAAGCTTTGACAAGGTCGATAAAGATGACATGGAGCTGCTGGTTCTGCTTGTGACACTTTTCCAGCATTTGACGTATACAGAACATCATGTCATTTGTTGAGCGGCCACTTCTGAAACTGCATTGTGCCTCAGGAATGTGTGTCTCGATGATGGGCCAGATGCACTTCAGGATCACATGAGCATACAGCTTCCCAATGACTGAGAGAAGTGTGATGGCTCTGAAATTGCTGCAAGTGAAACGGCAGTTCTTCTTGAAGAGTGATACAATGTGTCCATCTCTAAGGTCTTATAGCACTTATTCTTCATCCCAAATCATAAGCAGAAGTTTGTGCAGCTTGTTCACAATATGCTGCCCTCTGGTTTTAAGGACCTCTGCAGGGATTGAGTCTGGGCCTGGGACCTTGCCATTGGAGAGGTGCTGCAGGGCTTCTGTGACCTTGAGGGTTGTTGGTGGTTCTTCGAGGTCAGTGAGGATTTCTTCCTGTGGGATGTCATCCAGGACTGAAAGGTCGGCACCATTTGGCTGGTTAAGGAGGGTATCAAAATAATCTCTCCAGCGAGATAGGATGTCAGCTTTTTCCGTAAGACGATTGCCGTTTACATCGTCAATGGGATTGAGACCGGATGTACGTTGCTGAGAAACCAGTTTCACGGCCTTGAAGAAATTCTTGGCATCGTGTCTCTCAGCATGTGCTTCCACCTCTCTAGCATGGTCAAGCCACCATTTATTTTGCATTTGCCGTAGTTCTCTTTGGCAACTATTCCTCGCTGCTCTGTAGCATTGATGATTGGTTGGCAAGTTATCGTGGAGGACTGCCTGGAAGCTGCTGTACTTCTCATCCAGTAAGTTCTTGATGGCCTCATTATTTTCATAAAATCAATTACAGTGGTGCCGCTTTTGCAGCTCTAAGGTCTCCAAGGCTGAGGAATACAGAATGCCGCAGAGAAACACCAAATGGTCCTCGGAACTGGAAATTGTGATGCTTTCCATCCTGGAAGCTATGGTGTCACCAAGCTGCTGACTTACTTCTGGTACCTGAAGACACATGGTGCTGAGGTGTTTAGGCCCAGATCGTCGCTGGCTTTGGGTGGATTTGTGGAAGCAGAGTTTCAAGCAAGCGCAGACCATCCTGTGGTCTGTTCAGCAGTCAGTGCTACGGTGCACACACACACATCTGTGAGGTCGCTACGGAAGTGTTGCTGTACAATGATGTAATCTTTCATATGCTAGTGCTTGGACTTCGGATGCATCCAGGTGCCCTTATGGATGTCTGGATGGATGAACATTGTGTTGGAGATGGCGAGCCCATAATGGGTGCATAATTCAAGGAGCATGATTCCTTGTTCATTTTCTTCTCCAAACCATGAGGGCCAATGACATTGGGCCATGTTTTAGTATCTCTGCAAACTCTCACGTTGAAATCACCAAGAAGAAAGAGATGGCCACCGCTGGGAACAGATGACAAAACTTCTGATAGCTGATCATGGAAAAGGGTCTGCTCTTTGAGAGGCTGTTTGAAGGTCAGAGCATAAACGCTGATGACTGTAGTGTTGCAGGTTTTACCAAGCTTAATGCGCATCCTTATTATTTCGGGAGTTGACGCCTTTCCAGCTGGACATGAATGAGCAAAGACTGGTTTTAAGCACAATCACCATGCCTTCCTGTTTAGGTTGATTACTGGGTCTGCCATAGTGCAGGAACTTGTAGTCACTGTCCACAAATTCGCCCTCTTCAGGTAAATGGCATTCACTGATGCAGGCGACATCTATATCAAACCTCTTGAGTTCAGCAGCAGTGAGCGCTGATCGGCATTCGGGAGCCTGGCTCTTGGTGGTGGTGTGGTCAGACAGGGTTCTTACGTTCCAGAAAGCAAGTTTGATCTGCTGCATGTAATTGTGGGTACGCTTGAGGGTATCGGAACCATGAGGTCCTCACGGCTTTACCCATGGCTCATCATGGGTGCGGCAGGGCGGCCCAGGCATACGACACTGATGTTGATTCAGTGATTTCAGGGGAACTTTAGCGGGTATGAATGTCTGCAGAATGAGGGTGCTAACCCCAAGCTGCAGTGGAAGTAGGCTGCTCTCTTCAGTACTTACGTCCTCCATCAGCAACCAAAGTAGAGTGGACTCATATGAGATGCAAATCACTAAATCATGTGCTAATGGAGTGGTCAGATAAAAGTCAGTGGGCTGACCTAAGCAAGGACTGACCTGATTTTTTTTTTTTTTGGGGGGGGGGATCCCCTAGATCCGCCGTGTGTTGCATGTTGGCTGTTGGCTCGCGAGGAGCTCATCCACCCTTTGCGAGGTTTTGTTTTTAATCTTGCTGGGTGACATGTCACCCTCCTCACCAGTGTCATGCACTGGTGGGGGAGCCTGTTTAGATGCTGATCACCCATCCATGCGGCAGGTGGTACTGGGTTACATGTTACCAGTAGCAGAGTCAACGACCCTGACCTGACCTAATTAATGTATGAAGAAATTAAATCTAAAACTAAATCATTAGTGTACATTTTTTTGTATTGTGAGAAACTTTATAGTTTTTGCTTGATTCCCTCATTTCTCCCTCCCAGATGAAGACGGCATTGTGTCCATGGCGGACTCCACCATTACTGTGGATGACATTGAGGGTGAGCTGTTCAAAATCGAGAGGATACGAGATGTCCTGGTGCGGAGAGAGTCTGAGCTGAGATACATGTGAGCTAATTTCTACTCCTCTTTCTAAACAAATGCACTGAATACTTGACTGACAGGCTGATTTGATACTGACCCTGATTAATACATTTTATTATAAAATATAGTTGTATTTTGGTTTCAGCATCTCTGACCTGACATAAATAGCTCTTGTGTGATGATATGGTGCTCAAGGAGGAAAAATCCACTCTCTATCTATACCTCATAGTGTGTACGATGCATTCAAATAGATGAGTCATATCTGACTTTTGAAAACGACAGATGCTCCTGAGAAAGAGAGAGTGCAGGAGAGAGGAAGAGCATTATCTATTGAAACAAGATGCAGAGCCACTTGAGTACCTTTTGCAGTTGTTAGTCAAGCCTGTCTACAGCCGTACAGCAGTACATGACCTCCATTTGCATAAACAAACCTCTCCACTATGGCACATCATATCGCATCAAAATCATATCATATTTTATTTGCACTGAATTACATTATTCATTTTCTCTGTTTACGGAGTAGGATGTTGGATTCAAGGGAAAGAGCTAAATAATTAACCTAAACAGAGCAACCTCTGTGGTGTGCTTTAATGTAGAATTCAGAAGTCTAGGAGTTGCAAGACACATGAAAGTGAGGATTATTCAGGCCTGGTTTTTCACTGTTTATCAGTGAACATGCCGGAAAAGAGCTGATGCAGGGAAAGGAAAATTAGCAAGAATTAAGTGGTGGACACATGCTGATAATTATACAGCTGAAAACCTACAATTCCACTTGAGGTATACACACACACACACACACACACACACACACACACACACACACACTTCTTTCTTTTGCAGTCCGTCGATAACGACAATGACTGTTTCACGTGGCATCAGGGACAAATCAAAGTTCTCCACTTTTGTCTGTTCTTGGCAAATACGTACCACAAGTGAGGGTCAATGTTCCTACGTTTCGAGTTCCTCTTTACAGTATCTTTAAACCTAAGCCGAGGCCTTCCCCAGTCACATTTTCCCTCAGACAGCTGAGAGTAGAATAGCTGCCTACCCGTAGGTAAGCAATCATGTTTCATTCTTTCCACATGGCCTAACCATCTGAGATTCCATATCCACGGTCAACCAAACTGTCATAGTCAGGCAGGCAAGTTTCACTTAGAGCTGCTTGTGGCAGCGGGGGCATGGCCGAGCATTGGCCTGTGAATGGAGGGCGGAGTCAGGGAAGGTGAGTGGTCGTATCGCTACACCTGTTGTCAATTAACATGTGTTTGTGTGTCTCTTACAGTGACAGCGCCCTATAAAAGGAGAGAGAGGAGGGGAGATCGCCCCCGAGAACTTGATAGTAGTCTGTGTGTATGAGTGTGTGTTTGTGCTGAAAAGCAAAAATAAAAGGAATAACTCAGAAGCAAACAACCGCCTGCCATACTTCTGTGCTCCACCCACATCCAGAAATTGTCTACAGTGGTGCCAAAACCCGGGAGTGCAGAAGGGAACAGCCACATGGAGTCCTCGCCCTTCAAAGACCTTATCCATGCCCTCGCCACAGCACAGTAGAACCAGCATCAAGCGCTGATCGCCCTCTGGAAGGAGCAAGAACAGTGGTTCAAAGCCTTGGTGCTGGCCCAGAAAGAAGACCGCCAGGCGTTCCGACACCTGCTCGCGTCGGCGGGGTCCATGACCGTCACTGGAGTGGACCCTTCCCACTTCACCCTAACAAACATGGGTCCGCACGACGATCCAGAAGCCTTCCTCGTGCTCTTTGAGCAAGCAGCAGAGGTGTGGGGTTGGCTGGTCAAACAGCGTGCAGTGCGCCTCCTCCCCCTGCTGATGGGCGAGGCGCAGCTTGCCGTGCTGCAGCTCCCCGCCGACAGCCGGCTTGTATACACGGGCCTCCGAAGAGACATCCTCTAGCGCAGGGGTCTCCAACCTTTTTCCCCACAGAGAGCTACTTTTAGAAAATAAAAATGACGGAGAGCTACTCATGTTTTTTTTTTTATATATTATGCGTGACATTTATTCATACAACTATCACACACTTCAACCTGGCTGTCTTAAATGTGTTTGCATGAACATTTGCAAAATACTGCCAACACTCTCACACTCAAAATATAGAAAATGTTACTCAATATCAGTATGCATGTCTGCATTTCTTTATCTTTTTTTTAACTGCAAACCTACTAATAAAGTCACTTAAACACAGGCCTCTAACACTCACACTTTGTGCATTAACATATGCTAAATTTAAATTTGAACATCAGCATGTGTAGCATTTATGCATTTCTTTATCTGTTCAACTATCACACACCCACTATGAATCATTTTTTGCATTAAAACAAAACACTAACATCCAATACTCCAGTCTCATTCCTTTAGTTTGCCCACACCACTCTTTCCATCATTTATCCACTAGCTTAGGCTTAAACAAGCACTGTTTTAGTGAGACACTTGACACTGCATGGAGCCAACAAGAGAGCTATATGCTGGAATGTACCCACTTAGGTTCACTCTTAAGGAGTCTTTCAAATGTTCATCAGTGAGTCTTGTTCTGAGTTTAGACTTCATGACATTCATGTCAGAAAAGGCAGATTCACAAAGGTAGGTAGACCCAAACAAAGCAGCTATCTTCAGAGCTGCTTGACACATATTCTTATATTTTTCTGGCTCAGCCAAGGTCCAGAAATGCTTTGCATATTGATGAGATTTCAACTGGATGTCATTCTGGAGGTTTAAAAGTTCAAGTTCAATTTCAACTGGATTGACACAGAAAAGTTCTGCCATCTTTCCAGAAATCTCACTTATGTCCACATCCATGAATGGGTTGGCGATAAATGTCACACAAGGCTCAAGTCTCTCAAAGTCTCTGAATCTGTCTGCAAACTCCTGTCCAAGCCTAATCAAGAGGTCACAGTACTTTCCTGTGTTCAAAACACTCTGTGCATCTGCATGGGTTTCCAGAACCTTTGAGATGGAGGGGAAGTGTTAGAATCTTTTGGCATTTAACTGCTGGACGAAAAAGGCCAGTTTTGCGCTGAATGCATTAACAGCGCTGATCATGTTAAGCACGTCTTTGTCTTTTCCTTGCAACTCTAAGTTCAAATTATTCATTTTCTCTGTTACATCTGTCAGAAACGCAAGATCAAGAACCCACTCTGTATCAGCTAACAGTGTGGCATCCTCCTGCCTCTCTTCCAAGAAAACCTTGATTTCATCCAGCAAGGAAAAAATCGTTGCAGTACCTTACCCTTGCTGAGCCATCGGACGTCAGTGTGGAGCAGGAGATCTCCATACGCCGCATCGCATTCCTCCAGGAGTTGTTTGAATGTCCTGTGTTGCTTAGCCTTTGCTCTAATGGAGTTGACAATCTTAACAACCGGCTTCATGACATGTTCAAACCCCATGACCTTTGCACAGATGGCCTGTTGGTGAATTATACAATGATAGTCCAGAAATGTAGGAAAATCTGGGTCCGATTTGCATTGAGCGATAAATCCAGCGTGACGACCAGTCATTGCGGGTGCTCCGTCAGTGGTTATGGACACCAGTTTTTCAAGAGGTATCTTGTGTTCTGTGAAGTAGTTCTTCACGGCATTGTAGATATCGACTCCCCTCATAGTAGTTTTAAGTGGAAGTAAAGTCAAAAACTCTTCTTTCACAGTGAAATCATCAAAAGCCATCCAAATGAAAAGCGCCAGTTGAGCTGTATCACTCGCGTCAACAGACTCATCACACTGGATTGAAAACCATTTACAGCGATTAATGTCAATTTCCAACTGTCTTGCAGCGTCCGAAGACAGTGCAGACACTCTCCTTGCTATTGTATTAGCACCAAGTTGTACATCGGCAAAAGCAGACAAAATCTCTGTCTTACATTTATGGTCCTTGAATAACATTTCAGCCACCGCTGTCATTGCCTCCTTTATGATGCAGCCATCAGTGAAGGCCTTCTTGTGTTTTGTCAGGATGTGTGCCACTTTAAATGAAGCCTCTGTGCAAGCATTAGCCTTCTGTACTGGTCTGGTAAAAAGAGACTGTTGTCGTTGCAGCAGTGTTTTTAACTCCTTGATCTTTTCTTTTCGTTTACTGCTACCGGCTGGAAAGTCCTGTGAAAAGGTGCTGTGGACTGTGGTGAAATGGCGCTCAACGTTGCATTTTTTACCAACCGCCACACTTACTCCACAGATCAAGCAGACACACTTATCCTTCACACTTGTGAAACAAAAGTCTGTTTCCCAGTTATCATGAAAAAAGTAGGTTTTCTGCCTCTTGTTTTTTTCAGTAGCCATGACTTTCCACTAGCTTGCTAACATGCAAAACTTGCGTCTGGCTAATAATGACTCTGCTAGAGACTCTGGTAACGCCCTAACCAACGTCACTGAATTACTTTGTCAACAACCAATCAAATTAGACAACAGCGTATTGGTAAAACTGATCGGCAAACAATTGTTTTATTCCAGCAGGGGGCGGAATAAATGTGAAATGTGTTTTTTGTGAAAATCTGTGTTTAATAATTATTTATTTGCTCAGCCTTTGGCGAGCTACTCCGTAGGGGGCGGCGAGCGACTGGTAGCTCGCGAGCGACGCGTTGGAGACCCCCGCTCTAGCGTGTCGGCCACTCCCCAGAGCAACAGTGGCAGCGCTTCCGCTCGCTGCGCTTGGAGGAGGTCGGCCGGCCGTTCACACTCGGGCAACAACTCTGGGATGCCTGCCGGTGGTGGCTGAGGGCAGACGACCGTGACGCCAAGGGAGTTATCGACCTGGTGACACTGGAACAATTCATCGCGTGACTTCTGGAAGGAACGGCAGAGTGGGTCCAGTGTCATCGCCCGGCATCGCTGGATCAAGCTATCGAGCTGGCAGAGGACCACGTGGCGGCAGTTCTGATGGCAGGAAGACATGTTTCCTCATCTCCTCTTTCCTCTCTCTCTCTCTCTCTCTCTCTCTCTCTCTCTGCTTCCCGTCCATGCCCCGTTCCCCCACCGCGGAGGCAGGGGCCAGCTCCCCCCCAGCCAGCCCGGCGCACCCATGGTGTCCTCCTATTTTCCCCTTCCTTGTCTGTGTCTTCTCCCCCCCAGGTGAGTGATGTCTGTAACACCAGTGCAGAGGGATAGCCTGGGCCGGTGTGCTGGCGCTGTGGGGAGCTGAAACATCTCCAAAATCAGTGCTCCGTGATGGAGGTGGGTGCATTGGTCCAGATCCCTGATGCACCAGAAACCACCTTCGATCGGGCCGGAGCATATCATATACCGGTAAGTGTCCAAGGGGATATGTACCAGGCTTTGGTGGATTCCGGCTGTAACCAGACCTCAATCCACCAAAGCCTGGTGCAAGGTGAGGCATTGGGGAGAGCACGAGTGGTGAAGGTGTTGTGTGTGCATGGGGATGTTCACAACTACCCTTTAGTGTCCGTCCACATTCTATTTCGGGGTGAAAAGCATAGTGTAAAGGCAGCGGTTAACCCTCATCTCACCCACTTTCTGATTTTGGGGACTGATTGGCTGGGTTTTAAGGAGTTAATGACACACATAGTAAGGAGTGGGTCTTGCAGTAATCCGTCTGGGGAAGACCCCGGACTAGCATTGGCGGGAGAAGCTGTCACAGAGCCGTCTACGTCAGCACCGCGTCAGGGCGATATGCGGAGTGAAGAGCACCCTGCCCCTCCTCCCTCTCTCGGGGATTCCCTTGGGGATTTCTCGTTAGAGCAGTCGCGAGACGGGACTCTGCGGCATGCATTTGACCAAGTGAGAGTAATCGATGGTCAAATTCTCCAGCCAAATGCGATGCTGGCCTTCCCCTACTTTTCTATTATTAAGGATAGGTTATATCGAGTGACACAGGACACTCAAACTGGTGAAAAGATAACAGTTATTAATCCCAAAGAGCCATCGGGAACTCATATTCCAGGCGGCTCACTTTAATCCCATGGCCAGACACTTAGGGCAGGATAAAACACTAGCCCGAATAATGGCCTGATTCTATTGGCCAGGGATTCATGGGGATGTCCGTCGGTGGTGTGCGACGTGCCGTGAATGCCAATTAGTAAATCCTGCGGCCACTCCAAAAGCATCTTTGCGTCTTTTCCCTTTAATCGAGACCCCCTTTGAAAGAATTGGGATGGATCTCGTTGGGCCATTAGATCGGTCAGCATGGGGATATTGTTTTATTTTAGTTCTGGTGGACTATGCAACGCGATATCTGGAAGCAGTGCCTCTCCGCAATATCTCAGCACGCAGTATTGCAGAAGCACTCTTCCGCTTTATCTCCCGGGTCAGGATTCCGAAAGAAATCCTGACAGACCAAGGCACTACATTTATGTCATGCACACTGCGCAAACTGTATGGGTTACTGGGGATTAAGACTATCCGCACCAGCGTCTATCACCCACAAACTGATGGCTTAGTGGAACGTTTTAATCAAACTCTCAAAAACATAATTTGGAAGTTCGTAAGCGAAGATGCACATAATTGGGATAAGTGGCTCGAGCCCCTGTTATTTGCAGTACGAGAGGTCCCGCAAACCTCCACAGGTTTTTCACCATTTGAATTATTATATGGGCATAAGCCGCATAGCATTTTGCATGTGAAAATTGGGAGAAGGGACCTTTATCTAGTAAGAATGAAATTCAATACGTTCTTGACCTGCGCACAAAACTCTACACACTCACGCACTTAACCCAGGAGAATTTGCGGCAGGCGCAAGAACGCCAAATCTGACTGTACGACAGGAGCACGCACCTCAGAGAGTTCACACCAGGAGACAAAGTACTCGTATTATTGCCCATGTCGAGCTCCAAATTGGTCACCAAGTGGCAAGGGCCCTTTGAGGTCACACAGCGAGTCGGGGACGTCGACTATGAGGTGAGGTGAACGGACAGGGGTGGGGCATTGCAAATTTACCGCCTCAACCTATTAAAACGTTGGAACGAGGTGGTCCCTGTGGCGTTGGTGTCAGTAATCCCAGAGAAAGCGGAGCTGGGACCGGAGGTTAAAAAAAGAAAATTGACATCGCCAACCACTCCGGTCCCTTGTGGAGACCACCTCTCTCCAGCCCAACTCACGGAGGTAGCCCAGTTGCAGAAAGAATTTTCCGACGTGTTTTCACCCCTGCCTGGCCGCACCCACCTCATAGAACACCACATTGAGATGCCCCCGGGGGTGGTAGTGCGCAGCCGCCCTTACCGCCTGCCCAAACGCAAAAAAGAAGGTGGTCCAGGATGAATTCGAGGCCATGCTCAAAATGGACATAATTGAGGAGTCCCACAGTGAATGGAGCAGCCCAGTGGTCCTGGTCCCCAAGATCGATGGGTCGGTCCAGTTCTGTGTGGACTATAGAAAAGTCAATGCGGTGTCTAAATTTGACACATACCCAATGCCTCGCACTGACGAGTTGCTCAATCGATTAGGCACTGCTCGTTTTTATTCGACACTGGATTTAACGAAGGGATATTGGCAGATCCCCTTGCCTTTTCCACACTGTTTGGCTTACACCAATTCGTCACACTTCCTTTTGGATTATTTGGGGCTCCCACGACATTCCAGCGGCTCATGGACAGGGTTCTCTAGCCCCACATCACCTACGCAGCTGCGTATCTCAATGATATTATCATCTATCGCAATGACTGGCTGCGGTACCTTGAACACCTTAGGGCCATCCTAAAGTCGCTGAGGCGTGCGGGTCTCACAGCTAACCCAAATAAGTGTGCAATTGGGCGGGTGGAAGTACAGTATCTGGGTTTCCACTTAGGCCATGGACAGATGTGTCCCCAAATTAATAAGACTGCAGCAATTGCGGCCTGCCCAAGGCCCAAGACCAAAAAGGGGGTGAGACACTTCCTGGGGCTGGCTGGCTACTATTGTAGGTTCATACCTAATTATTCCGACATCACCAGCCCGCTGACTGATTTCACTAAAAAGAGAGCACCAGATCCGGTCCAGTGGACAGAGCAATGCCAACAGGCTTTCTCTAGAGTAAAGGCTACACTGTGTGGGGGGCCACTGTTACACTCCCCTGACTTTTCTCTCCCATTTATTTTACAGACAGACACATCGGACAGAGGGCTGGGGGCCATTCTGTCCCAGAAGGTGGAGGGGGAGGAGCATCCTGTGCTGTACATTAGCCAGAAGCTGTCAATGCGGGAAGGCAGGTACAGCACGATAGAGTGCCTACCCATCAAGTGGGCAGTCCTCACCCTACGGTACTACCTACTGGGATGCCCTTTCACCCTCTGTTTGGACCATGCGCCCCTCCAGTGGCTCCACCGCATGAAGGATGCCAACGCGCGGATCATCCGTTGGTATCTTGCTCTCTAGCCATTCGAATTTGAGGTGGTCCACAGGCCAGGGGCGCAGATGGTGGTGGTGGACTTCCTGTCCCGTCGGGGGGGAGTCCGCTGTCGGGCGGTGGAGGTATGTGGCAGCGGGTGCGTGGCCAAGCGTCAGTCTGTGAATGGAGGGCAGAGTCAGGGAATGTGAGTGGTTGTATCGCTACACCTGTTGTCAATTAACGTGTGCTTGTGTGTCTCTTACAGTGACGGCGCCCTATAAAAGGAGAGAGAGGAGGGGAGATCGCCCCCGAGAAATTGATAGTAGTCTGTGTGTATGAGTGTGTGTTTGTGCTGAAAAGCAAAAATAAAAGGAATAACTCAAAAGCAAACAACCACCTGCCGTACTTCTGTGCTCCACCCACATCTGGAAATTGTCTACACTGCTATATCAATGTTGTAGTGTCTCAACTCCGTAGCTACTAGAGCCAAGGCCGGATTAACTATATGGGCCTGCGGCACAGTGCCCAGGGGCACTAACCACTCACAGCCAGTGGGGGGGCACCACATGACAGAAACTTGAAAAATATTTTTCGTGAATGTTTGTACACTTAAAATGGTTATACATTGTTAAATAGTCATATATAATTCATTATGAACACTAATTTCATAAGAACAACAATAATCATAATTCTGAGCAAGAGTGGCCTATGTGACCATTAACCCCCCTTTCCTCAACCTGTCAGTTGAGCCAGTCCACCTACGGTGAAATGTATCAATTTTTTAAAAACCATGGTAGAAATGAAAAATGGACAGGCATCAATTGAGTGGTTGTGCGAAGAGAAAATTAAAAAAAGAGACTCCAGGCGTGTAGCTGCAATTAAAAATGTTCCAGTGTTAGATCGTTTTTTTTTTTTTATAAAAACATCGAAAACTGCTGTCACTACCAGCGCTGAAGCTGAAGCTAGTGAAATCAGCGATGCTAGTGAGGGAGATGGCCCTGCTAGCACTAGCCGGGGAGATGCAACCACAGCCAGTGTTAGCCGAGGGGTCGGTGACGACGAGGATCCCCTTGAGACATACATATATATGCTGCTCATTTTTGAATAAGACATTTCAGTATGCCTACATGCATATCGTTGGTTGTTTTCAGTGAATTTGATGGGCTGATGTAGCCTACTTAATAAATTTTCAATGAGGAAGAATGACCTTGTTTATGTGTACTATTGTTTATGTATATGCTACTATTTTTGACAGCAAAGGGCAAGGTTTGTGAGTGTGTGCAGGAGGTTACTGAATGCGTGCGCGCAGGGTGTTGGTGGTGGGGGGCACTTGAGGTATAGTGCCCAGGGGCACTGCATTGGCTTAATACGGCACTGACTAGAGCAGTCTGTCATTCAGGTCTATCCACTCCAGTCCTATCCAGTAGTGATCTTACATTCCATCCGCCTAGATTCAAAGCTTTCCTATTTTTCTTTCTGTTCATTTTCTTGCATCCTCGCAAACTTTCCACTGGTCCCCAGAGCAGGAGGTGACCAGCACAAACCTTTTTAACCCGGGCGACGTTTGAGCCAGTATGATACAAGTTCCTTTCAGCCATAGTCATGAAACTGCTTGAAAGGGTTTTAAAGTACTGCTAGCTTTTGCAAGTTACTAGCAGCACTATCTTGACAGAACAATGGTGTAGCCCAGTGGCAAGGACCGGCCAAGATAAACTGCCGTTAATGTCTGCTGCAGTGGCTGACTGGGAGATAGGTTTGTCTAACCCCACTCTTAGGTGATACCACGGGTCACCTTGCATGATGGCTGTTGGCTCCCAAGGAGCTCATCCACCCTTTGACAGGTCTTGTTTTTAGTCCTGCTGGGTGACACGCCACCTTCCTCACCAGTATACACTGGTGGGGGAGCCAGTTTAGACGCCGACCACCCATCCATGCGGCAGGTTGTACTGGGTTACAATGTTACCAGTAGCAAAGTCCACCAAGGCTTTGACCTGACCTGACCCCACACACACACACACACACACAAAAAAAAAAAAAAGGAAAAGGAGCTGTAAAGTACTAAAGTCTAAAGTACTGAAGTAAACTTTTTCTTGGAAGTGAAATTAATGAAGTGTACAACTATTCATTTTCAATAATACTCAAGTAAAGTATAAATATGCCCAAAATATTTTCCAGTAGGATTAAAGACACAATCCTGTGTACACCTCATTCGTCAAGGAATTTAAAAATGGATGAAACCATATGGCATGTGTAATTAACCACTGGAGTGATAAAGATGTTGTTTCCATCTGTTTCAACACTTGTCTGTATATTAGTCAGTTCAGATCAAGTGGGATTTTATTGTCATTCCTCTATACAGCTGGTATACAGCACATATCTTTACTCCAGATGCGCTTGATTCCAATTTGAAAGTGCGATATCATATTAGTGTAAATAATATGGTTACCATGGACACCATTGGTTTCACTCAGGACTTGCCTCTCTAGCAGGCAACATCTTTCATGGCATTTGTACACCTAAGGTCTGTCACATGCTCAATGCAACATAAAAACGCATGTCTTCTAACATTCCTTATTTGGTTATATTTGAAGACAGCATCACATCTGTCCTTCTTGAAAAAGCAACTACAGCCAAAAATTGATAATCCCGTTTTGCTTCCAGAAGTCACTCTCCCAGGAATGCTGAAACGTTCCCATGGTTACAACTGATCATTCTAATCTGTTTGTGATTTAGCCCTCATTAGTGATATGTTCCCTTCCTTTTTAGACCAAATGAATGCTGTGTTTGGAACATCCACTCACCCACTACAGTATATAGTCCACTATATAGTGAATCAGCCATTTTGTAATGCTGATCAAATTCTCAACTGTAAACTTCATTCACTAAATAGTGCATGACAAAATCGTTGTGAGGCACACGAAATAGTTGTGTATAGAAGCTGTACCCTATATCGGTCAACTTAGACCATTACATTACATGAATGGCATTTAGCAGATGATCTTATCCAGAGCGACATACAACATACCCAGCGCAGCCTGGGGAGCACTTGGGGTTAAGTGCCTTGCTCAAGGGCACTTCAACCATTCCTGCTGGTTCAGGGAAACGAACTGGTGACCTTTTGAGCCCAAAGCTGCTTCTCTAACCATTAGGGCACAGCTTCCCTCATCATGCATTATAGCATGTCATGTGAATTGTACAGTTTTATTAAAAGCTTTTATAAAAGTTTTATTTTATTTTTATTACAATGTTGTGAAGAGATCCATCAAGTACAACACATCAATGACTCCCAGGATTTTGCCACTAAAGTTGCAGATCTAAAGCGAGACTCAGATGAAACTATGGTTTCCTATGATGTCACTTCTCTTTTCACCTGCATTCCCACCACAGAAGCAGTTGACTTGGTTAGTAAACAACTTCTTCAAGACAACACTTTACCAGACAGAATGAACCTCACCACAGACCACATTTGCACCCTGTTGACCTCTGCCTGACCACCACCTATTTCCAGTTCAACCAATGTTTCTACAGACAGAAGCATGGATGTGCCATGGGCTCACCGGTGTCCCCTATAGTGGCCAGTCTATACATGGAGGAAGTGGAAAACAAAGCCTTGACCACTTTTTCAGGAGTCACTCCCAGCCACTGGTTCAGGTATGTGGATGACACCTGGGTAAAACTCAAAACCCATGAGGTGGAAGCCTTCACAGAGCACATCAAGTTCACTTGGGAAGACATCAGTGGAAACAACCTAGCCTTTTTGGACTGCAGCGTGCACATCAAACAAGACAGAAGCCTTAGCATCGAGGTCTACCGGAAACCCACACACACAGACCAGTACCTACTGTTTGACTCTCACCACCCACTGGAACACAAATTGGGGGTCATTCAGACTTTCCATCACAGGGCTCAGTATATTCCTACAACATTAGGGGGAAAAGAGAAGGAGCAAAAACACATCAAGGAAGCACTTCAGAAGTGCGAGTATCCCGACTGGGCCTTCGTCAAGACCAGGAAAAGAAACATAATGGACAAGGAAGAAAACAGCAATAAACACAAGAACATTGTCATTCCCTACATTTCTGGACTATCTGAGAAACTCAGGAGGATCTTCTACAAACACAACATCTCTGTACACTTCAGACCCAGTAACACTCTGAGGCACAAATTGGTCCACTCTAAGGACAGAATACCCAGACACAAACAGAACAATGTAGTGTATGCAATTCAATGCAGTGAGGAATGCAAAGACCTGTACATTGGGAAAATGAAACGACTGCTTCACAGGCGCATGGCTCAACACAGGAGAGACAGTTCCTCAGGCCAGGATTCTGCAGTCTATCTTCATCTCAATAACAAAGGACACTCATTTCAGGACCGCAATGTACTCATTTTAGCCAGAGAAGACCGGTTGTTTGAAAGAGGAGTAAAAGAAGCCATCTTCGTCAACCTGGAATGATCATCACTGAACAGAGGAGGCGATCTGAGACACCACTTATCAGCCACCTACAATGCAGTCCTTGGCACACTTCCCACACCAAGACTCAGCTGACTTAAATGACTCACATTATGGCAGAGAGAGCCAAAGACCCACAGATCACCTTAACGACCCTCTAGGCTGCCAACACCATTTACACTCGGGCTACATCCACACGACAACGGCAACGAGATGTTATTTAAAAAAATATCGCATCCACATGGGCAACGATCAGTAAAATATCAGGTCCATATGGCAACGCAACGCTTGCTGAAAACGATGCAATACACATGCCACACCTCTAGGGGCGCTGTAAGACAGTCCCTTCGGAGACACCAGAACAATAGAAGAAGTAAGGATGCATGCGCATAAACTATTATGCACGAGACTTCATATTAGCCACAAAGTCAGAAAAATCTGTTCGTAAAATTATGTTATAATGACCAAATACAATGAAAAGTATTTTTCCAGTCTCACCTGTGAAAGGTAATCCCATGTGATCTCGTTTGGATGGTAAACCTGTTGGTACAGTTAAACGCAGCACATGCATGAGGCATCTTTATTCTCCGCTTTGACCCTTCCAATATGGCGGCGAGGATGACGTATGATTCTACGCGGAAGGTGGCGTCTTTAATGGTCCGGAATAAATTGAATGCTACACGTTGATGAATTAATTTGTTCTTCTACGCCCTTTTTGAGGAATGTATTGTCGGACTTAAACCAACATCTGAAGAGGTGAGATCGCTCCTTTTTTTCCCTATTTTTGCTGGCGGGATTGACTCTGCCCTAAGGGCTATTTTCTCTCTCTCTCTCTCTCTCTCTCTCTCTCTCTCTCTCTCTCTCTCACTTTGCACCATTACACAATAAATATTCACAGTGAAAATATTTTGTAAACGCGTTTCGTGAACCAAGTTATAGGATTTGTTGACAACTCGCATCGAGTTCGTTACACTTCTACCCGGCGTGAAGCACTCACAGTCATGTGGTTGTGACGTCATCGTAAACAAATCCGTTTTACTCATCCAGACGACTTCGCAATGGCAACGTTGCCAGATCTTTCCACTCTGGAACCCGTTCTCAAAAGATTGCGTTTTGGGGCACCCAAAACGCCGGTGCCGTGTGGACGCCAGGCCGAAACGATAAACAATTGTATCAGAGTCACCTGAATCCGTTGCCGTGTGGACAGGGCCTCAGTCTCCAGTGACCCTAATACCTACAGGATGACTCAACGACCCATGTGACCTCCACAACTCTCTTTAGGGTTGCTTTTGATCCACTAGAGGATAAATACCTAAAACTCCCCACTAGTCGGACAGAACTGAAGAAGCCTTTCAGATGAGAGGTGAAACGTCTTCAAGAATTTCAAATGAGTCCAGTTGCCTTCTTTAGCACCTACGATCAAGTGCAACATGTATTTATCAAAAAACAGCAATGTCAGTGTCCATGTTCTGGCGTTTGTTTATGCGACTGTGGCAGCGGGGGCGTGGTCAAGCGCCGGTCGGTGACAGGAGGGCGGAGTCAGGGAAGGTAAGTGGCAGAATCACGACACCTGAGAACAATTAACCTGTGTTTGTGTGTGTCTTCCCAGTGACCGCGCCCTATTTAAGGAGGGAGAGTGAGAGCAGAAGGGAGGCTCCGGACTAGACGCTGGCTGTGTGTGTGTGTTTGTCTAGTCCCCATAAACATTGTTCACTGAAAAGTGTGGCAATAAAGCCTGTTTCCAAACCTGATCTCTGTCCTGCCGTCCTCAGTGCTCCACCCACACGTAGGGAGTCTTACAGTGGTGCTGAAACCCGGGACGTGGAGCACCAAACCAGCAGCCCCATGGAATCCTCCCCGTTCGCCGATCTGGTCCACGCCCTCGCCACGGCTCAGCAAAGCCAGCACCAGGCACTCGTCACGCTCCGAAAGGAGCAGGAGCAGCGCTTCGAAGCCCTGGTGCTGGCCCAGCAGGAAGATCGCGAGGCGTTCCGGCATCTTCTCGTGTCGGCGGGGTCCACCAGCGCTCCGGCCGCGGGCCCGTCTCCCCTCATTGTCACCAAGATGGGCCTGCAGGACGACCCCGAGGCGTTCATCACGTTGTTCGAACAGGTCGCCGAAGCCTCGGGGTGGCCGATCGAGCAGCGCGCGGCGCGCCTCCTCCCCCTGCTCACGGGAGAGGCGCAGCTGGCCGCGCTACAGCTCCCCGCCGACCGCCGGCTGGCCTACGCGGACCTCCGCCGGGCCGTCCTCCAGCGCGTGGGGCGCACACCGGAGCAACAGCGCCAGCGCTTCCGCGCGCTGCGACTGGAGGAAGTCGGCCGGCCGTTCGCGTTCGGCCAGCAGCTCCGGGACGCCTGCTGGCGGTGGCTGAGGGCCAACAATCGCGACGCCGAGGGAATCGTCGACCAGGTGGTACTGGAACAGTTCGTCGCCCGCTTACCAGCCGGAACCGCGGAGTGGGTCCAGTGCCACCGCCCGGCGTCGCTGGATCAGGCAGTCGAGCTGGCGGAGGATCATCTGGCGGCTGTCCCGGCGGCAGGACAGCAGATGGCATCGTCTCTTCTCTCCTCTTCTCTCTCTCTCTCTCTCCCTCTCCTCCTGTGTCCCGTCCTCGCCCCATTCCCCCACCGCGGAGGCGGGGGCCGGCTCCACCCCAGCCGGCCCGCCGCACCCGCGGTGCCCTCCCGTGTCTCCCTTCTGTGTCTGTCTCTCCCCCATCTCAGGTGAGTGAGCCCCAGATCACCGGTGCAGAGGGAAAGCCCGGGCCGGTTTGCTGGCGCTGCGGGGAGCCGGGCCACCTTCATGAGCAGTGCACAGCAATGGAAGTGGGCGCGGTGGTTCGGATCCCCGACGCGCCAGAGGCCGCCCTCGATCGGGCCGGAGCGTATCGCATACCGGTGAGTATCCAAGGGGCTACATATCAGGCGTTGGTGGATTCTGGTTGTAATCAGACCTCAATTCGCCAAAGCCTGGTTCAAAACGAGGCATTGGGGGGAGCACAGGGGGTGAAGGTTTTGTGTGTGCACGGGGATGTTCACAGCTACCCTTTGGTGTCGGTCCACATTATTTTCAGAGGGGAAAAATTTATAGTGAAGGCGGCGGTTAATCCTCGCCTTACCCACTCGTTAATTTTGGGGACTGATTGGCCGGGATTTCGGGGTTTAATGACACGCCTAGTCGAGAGTGGGTCCTGCCATTTGACCGGGGGAGGTCCCGGTGTCGCTTTGGCGGGAGCAGCTGTCACAGAGCCGTCTACGTCATCTCCGCGTCAGAGTGAGGAGCCGCCGGCTCCTCCTCTCTCTATTGGGGAATCCCTCGCGGATTTCCCATTAGAGCAGTCGCGAGACGAGACTCTGCGGCATGCGTTTGACCAAGTGAGAGTAATCGATGGTCAAACGCTCCCGCCGAACGCCACCCCGTCCTTCCCCTACTTCGCGATTATGAAGGATAGATTATACCGAGTGACGCAGGACACTCAAACTAAAGAGCGAGTCACGCAGCTTTTGATTCCAAAGAGCCGCCGGGAATTGGTATTCCAGGCGGCTCACTTTAATCCCATGGCTGGACACTTAGGGCAGGATAAAACACTAGCCCGAATAATGGCCCGATTCTATTGGCCGGGGATTCGCGGCGATGTCCGTAGGTGGTGTACGGCATGCCGCGAATGCCAGTTAGTAAATCCAGCGGCCATTCCAAAAGCGCCATTGCGCCCTCTACCGTTAATCGAGACCCCGTTTGAAAGAATTGGGATGGATCTCGTCGGGCCATTAGATCGGTCAGCACGAGGGTACCGCTTTATATTAGTTCTAGTGGACTATGCAACGCGATACCCGGAAGCAGTGCCTCTGCGCAATATCTCAGCACGCAGTATTGCAGAGGCACTCTTCCGCGTCATCTCCCGAGTTGGAATCCCGAAAGAGATTCTGACTGATCAAGGCACTACGTTTATGTCACGAACACTACGCGAACTGTATGGGTTACTGGGGATTAAGCCGATCCGCACCAGTGTATATCACCCACAAACGGACGGTTTAGTAGAACGGTTCAACCGCACCCTCAAAAATATCATTAAGAAATTCGTAAGTGAGGACGCACGTAATTGGGATAAGTGGCTCGAACCCTTGCTGTTCTCAGTGCGAGAGGTCCCTCAAGCCTCCACGGGGTTCTCCCCGTTCGAATTATTATATGGGCGTAAGCCGCGCGGCATCCTGGACGTGCTGCGGGAAAATTGGGAGGAGGGACCTTCACAAAGTAAGAATGAAATTCAGTACGTTATGGACCTGCGCGCAAAACTCCACACGCTCACCCACCTAACTCAGGAGAATTTGCGGCAGGCCCAGGAACGGCAAGCCCGCCTGTACAACAAGGGTACGCGCCTTAGAGAGTTCACACCGGGAGATAAAGTACTCGTACTCTTGCCCACGTCGAGCTCCAAATTAATCGCCAAGTGGCAAGGACCCTTTGAGGTCACACGGCGAGTCGGGGACGTCGACTATGAGGTGAGGCGAACAGACAGGGGTGGGGCGCTACAGATTTACCACCTCAATCTGCTCAAACTCTGGAACGAGGAGGTCCCCGTGGCGTTGGTGTCGGTAGTTCCGGAGAAGGCGGAGCTGGGGCCGGAGGTTCAAAAAGGGAGTTTGGCATCACGTACCTCTCCGGTCCCCTGTGGAGACCACCTCTCCCCGACCCAGCTCACGGAGGTCGCCCAGTTGCAGGCCGAGTTTTCGGATGTGTTCTCGCCCCTGCCCGGTCGCACTAACCTCATAGAACACCACATAGAGACACCCCCGGGGGTGGTAGTGCGTAGCCGCCCTTATAGACTACCCGAACACAAAAAAAAGGTGGTTCGGGAAGAACTTCAGGCCATGCTCGAAATGGGCATCATCGAGGAGTCCCACAGCGACTGGAGCAGCCCGGTGGTCTTGGTTCCCAAGGCCGACGGCTCGGTCCGGTTCTGTGTGGACTATAGAAAAGTCAACGCGGTGTCTAAATTTGACGCGTACCCAATGCCTCGTATTGATGAGCTGCTCGATCGACTAGGCACGGCTCGCTTCTACTCGACACTGGATTTAACGAAGGGATATTGGCAGATCCCCTTGACTCCATTATCCCGGGAGAAAACGGCCTTTTCCACACCGTTTGGCTTACACCAGTTCGTCACACTTCCGTTTGGGCTGTTTGGGGCGCCCGCTACGTTTCAGCGGCTGATGGACCGGGTCCTCCGGCCCCACGCCACCTATGCGGCCGCCTACCTGGACGACATTATCGTTTATAGTAACGACTGGCAGCGGCACCTGCAACACCTGAGGGCCGTCCTTAGGTCACTGAGGCGGGCGGGGCTCACTGCCAACCCAAAGAAGTGTGCGATTGGGCGGGTGGAAGTACGGTATCTGGGCTTCCACTTGGGCAACGGGCAGGTGCGTCCCCAAATTAATAAGACAGCAGCGATTGCGGCCTGCCCGAGGCCCAAGACCAAAAAGGGGGTGAGACAGTTCCTGGGGCTGGCTGGCTACTATCGTAGGTTTATACCTAATTATTCGGACGTCACCAGCCCGCTGACTGACCTCACTAAAAAGGGGGCGCCAGATCCGGTCCAGTGGACGGAGCAGTGCCAGCGGGCCTTCTCGGAGGTAAAGGCTGCACTGTGTGGGGGGCCACTTTTACACTCCCCTGACTTCTCTCTCCCTTTTATGTTACAGACGGATGCGTCGGACAGAGGGCTGGGGGCCGTTTTGTCCCAGCAGGTGGAGGGGGAGGATCGCCCGGTCTTATACATCAGCCGGAAGCTGTCAGTGCGTGAGGGGCGCTACAGCACGATTGAAAAGGAGTGCCTGGCGATCAAATGGGCGGTCCTCGCCCTCCGGTACTACCTGCTGGGGCGCTCTTTCACCCTCTGTTCGGACCACGCGCCCCTCCAGTGGCTCCACCGCATGAAAGATGCCAACGCGCGGATCACCCGTTGGTATCTGGCGCTCCAACCCTTTAATTTCAAGGTGGTCCACAGGCCGGGGGCGCAGATGGTCGTGGCGGACTTCCTCTCCCGTCAAGGGGGGGGGGGAGTCGGCTGCAGGCCGGACGGCCGCCCGGCCTGAGTCGGGCGGTGGGGGTATGTGGCAGCGGGGGCGTGGTCAAGCGCCGGTCGGTGACAGGAGGGCGGAGTCAGGGAAGGTAAGTGGCAGAATCACGACACCTGAGAACAATTAACCTGTGTTTGTGTGTGTCTTCCCAGTGACCGCGCCCTATTTAAGGAGGGAGAGTGAGAGCAGAAGGGAGGCTCCGGACTAGACGCTGGCTGTGTGTGTGTGTTTGTCTAGTCCCCATAAACATTGTTCACTGAAAAGTGTGGCAATAAAGCCTGTTTCCAAACCTGATCTCTGTCCTGCCGTCCTCAGTGCTCCACCCACACGTAGGGAGTCTTACAGCGACATTATGTAATTATGAACATCTGCCACATAATTACATAGCAGCGTAACATCCCCCTAGTATCCTAAATGTGTCAACAGCTGCCTGCCCTTATCCCCTAGTGAGTGTTCTGTGTAGCAAACACTATATAGTGACTAAGTGAATGAGTGAACAAGTGGACAATCTGACCACAGCATTTGTCGTTGTTGTAAGATTATGTCTTTTCTTTCAGTGAATCCTGCATCTCAGCAAGAAGATGCAGGGAGGAATTATTTCAACTTGTCCAAGACATTCTGTGCTCACCAACAAACCCCACAGGAGATCCTCCTTTCGAGACCTTGTCTTCTTCTTGATAGTAGCTTTTTTTCTGCAGTACCCTTGGGATGTCTTGCCCCTTTCATTAGATATGATGTATTCCTAATGAAGCTTCTGACTAATATGGCTATGGTCCTGTGAAACCAGATGGGTAATGTTACATATTAGATCCAAAAGCCCAGTTTCTCAGATATTTTGAAGCAGCACTGAATGCGTATTATATACAGTATACATATATTAGTTATATATTAGTGCATACTGTATATACACTCACAGGCCACTTTAATAGGAACTTGTTCTTGATTCTAAGATCCCTGTTCTTGGCTGGCAGGAGTGGAACCCTCTGTGGTCTTCTGCTGTTGCATGCCGAAATGCTTTTCTGCTCACCATGGTTGTAAAGACTGATTATGAGTTGTTATATCCTACCCGGGAGCTCAAACCAATCTGGCCATTTTCCTCTGACCTCTCTTATCAACAAGGCGTTTCCACCCACAGAACTGTCGCTCACTCAGTGTTTTTTGTTTTTCGCATCATTCTGTGTAAACTCTAGAGACTGTTGTGTGAGAAAACCCCAGGAAATAATCCGTTTCTGAAATACTCATACCAGTCCATCTGGCACTAACACCCATGCCACAGTGAAAGTCACAGAGATCACAATTTTTCCCATTCTGATGTTTGAAGTGAACATTAACTGAAGCTCTTGATTTGTATCTGCATGATTTTATGCATCGTGCTACTGTCAAGGCACTGGCTGATTAGAGAACTGCATAAACCAGCAGGTGGATGGATGTTCCTAATAAAGCGGCCAGTGAGCGTACACATATTAGTCAAGTCCAAAAGTATGTCTCACACAATACGTAGGAGTTGAAATTAAATGAATATAACCTTAAAATGCAGACTCCGAGCTTTAATTTAAGTGTATATCCATCCAAATCAGGTGAATGGTGTCGGAATGACAGCACTTTTTATAAATGGTTCCCTTTGTTTAACAGACCAAACATAACCGGACAAACTAACATCATAAACTAAATTGTCATTTTTAGTACTTGATTCCAAATCCACTTTAGTTAAGGACTAAGTATTCAAGGAAGGTTTTCCATGCTTTGATTGATTTAAATAAAAAAAAGTTTGATTAAATAATTGCTTCTGTCAGGATAGCTTCCAGCTGCTTCAGTTTCTCTGCCCTCTCATCCTCAACATTGATCATTATTTGCTATTTCATTATATGTCTCAGTGATACAACCCCTGGCAAATATATATAAATATAAAAAAAATATATGGAATTGCTACTCTTGGAGGATATTCACTCAACTTTTTTACTTTGTAGAAAAAAAATCAACTCTCAGATGTGACACAAAACTAATTTTGATTAACAGCTGAACATTCTGGCTTTGTAAAACATACCTCAAATAAATTAAATTAAATTGTTGTAATTAATGGCATTTTTCCCCCTGATCAAGTAGAGGAAAAAATTATGGAATCACCTTGTAATTTGCATTTCTGAAACAAATTCCTGCACTAGTCTAAATCTGTAAATTAGTGTGCAATTAAAAGAGAGTGCTTGCAGACCTTAATGAGCTGTTGCACCTGGCGGATTGAAAGGAAGCATGGCCCCAACAAGAGAGCTGTCAGTTGAAACAATGGAAAGGATTATAAAACTCCTTCAAGAAGGTATTTCAGTACAGAGTGTGGCAAAAGATGTTAGTTGTTCCCAGTCAGCTGTGTCTAAAAATTGGAGAAATTACAAATAAAATGGGATGCTTGTAAAAGGAAAACATCCAGGTAGACCAAGGATGACGTCAAAGCGTCAGGACAGAAAATTAAAAGCAATATGCCTTGAAAATAGAAAATGCATAACACAAAAAAAGAAAAACAAATGGGCAGAAACAGCAGTCAATGTTTGTGACTGAGCTGTAAGAAATTGGCTGAAGGAAATGGGATTTACATACAGAAAAGCCAAACGAAAAGCATTATTAACACCTAAACAAAAGAAAACAAGGTTACAGTGGGCTGAAGAGAAGCACTCGTGGACTGTGGATGGTTGGATGAAAGTGATGTTCAGTGATGAATCACAAATTTGCATTGGCCAAGATGATGATGCTGGAACTTTTGTCTGGTGCCGTTCCAATGAAACATATACTGTAAAGATGACTGCATGAAAAAAAAACAAGCAAATTTCCTCAATCATTGATGATATGGGATTGCATGTCAGGTAAAAGACCGGGGAGATGGCAGTCATTACCTCTACAGTAAATGCACAGGTGTACATTTCATCAGTAGAAAGTAGGTTTGGTGATGATGAAGTGATTTTTCAGGATGATAATGCATCTTACCACAAACTAAAGAGCGTTAAAACTTTTCTTCAGGAAAGGCGGTTCAACTCAAAGACATGACCAGCAAACAGTCTGGATCTCAATCCAACTGAAAATTTATGGTGAAAAAAAAAAAAGTTTATGACAAGGCTCCATCCTGTAAAGCTGATCTGTCAACTGCTATACTACAAAGCTGTTACCTGACTGATGAAGAATATTGTTTTTTATTAAGAAATTCCATGCCTCAAAGGATTCAAACTTTCATAAAAGCCTGAGGAGTTGCAACAAAATACTAATTGCAATTTTTTGGGGGGTGATGAGTCCATATTTTTTTCCTCTACTTGATCAGTAAAAAATGCCATGAATTAAAACAATTGAATTTAATTTGGGATGGCACGGTCATGTAGTGGTTAGCACTGTCACCTCACAGCAAGAAGGTTCTGGGTTTGAGCCCAGCAGCCAGCGAGGGCCTTTCTGTGTGGAGTTTGCATGTTCTCCCCGTGTCTGCGTGGGTTTCCTCCGGGTGCTCCGGTTTCCCCCACAGCCCAAAGACATGCAGGTTAGGCTAATTGGTGGCTCTAAATTGACCGTAGGTGTGAATGTGAGTGTGAATGGTTCTTTGTCTCTGTGTCAGCCCTGTGATGACCTGGCGACTTGTCCAGGGTGTACCCCGCCTCTCGCCCGTAGTCAGCTGGGATAGGCTCCAGCTTGCCTGCGACCCTGTAGAACAGGATAAGCGGCTACAGATTATGGATGGATGGATGAATTTAATTTGTTTGAACTATGTTTTACAAAGCCAGAATGTTCAACTGTTCAAGAAAAATGAGATTTATGTCATATCTGTGAATTGTTTTTTTTTTTTACTAGAAAGTAAAAATGCTAAATGAGCATCCTCCAAGAGTAGTGAATCCATTTTTTAAATTTATTAATTTATTTATTGCCAGTAGGTGTGACTGTGAACTTTGTATTAAATTCCTTAATTACTGCAACAGTCTCTTGACATACTGTACAAGGCACATGTATTTGCTATGGCTGTTGATGAAAACACATTGTTTCCAGCTCTGTGTGTGTGTGTGTGTGTGTGTGTGTGTGTGTGTGTGTGTGTGTGTGTACACAGTACCAGTCAAAAGTTTGGACACACCATCTAATTCAATGTTTTTCTTTATTAATTAAAAGACACTTCATGTCTGACAGTACTGATGAATGTCGTTTCTCTTTACTTAGCTGAGCGGTTTTTGACATAATGTGGATTACTACAGTTGTGGAATAGGGCTTTTTACTGTATTTTTATTATTTACTATTTACTGTTTGATCTCAAATGCATTAATAAGGCAAGAAATTCCACTAATTAACTTTTGACGAGAAACCGCTTTTAATTGAAAAGCATTCCAGTTGCCATTTCTCAACGGATTTTCACCAAATTTGGCAAGTAGGTCTGGGGATGACCCGGAATTTTGCAAATATAAACAAAATTCATGTACGGGCCCCAGGGAGGTCCATAGGGGGCACAACATCCACCCAGCCCCTCCCTCAATGCCTTTCACATTACATTTATCAACACAAACTCTTGACAGATCTTCACTAAACTTGGCATGTAGGTACAGGAGATAGCCACAATTTGGCAGAACTCAGAAACTCCATATTTGGGCCCCAGGGAGTCCCCGATGGGCCCCTGGGTGTTGGATGTTTGGATTTTTGTTTGTCTTGGGTTAACATCTCCCTTTTTTGACGGATCTTCACCATATTTGACATGGAACTCTGGGGGCAATCCAGAATTTTGCAAAACCTAGGCAATGCCGGGTAACCTGCTAGTGTGTGTGTGTGTGTGTGTATATATATATATATATATATATATATATATATATATATATATATATATATATAATTTTTTTCTGTAGAAAATAGTCAAAATACAGAAAACCCCATGAATGAGTAGATAATTGACATAAGCATAAAAGTGAAAGTTGGAGTATGGAGGATCTTTTTTATGTATTTTGGGAAGAGTCAATATATTTGATTCTCTTCACCAACTAACCATCCATCCATCCATTATCCATAACCGCTTATCCTGTGCAGGGTCGCAGGCAAGCTGAAGCCTATTCTAGCTGACTATGGGCGAGAGGCGGGGTACACCCTGGACAAGTGGCCAAATCATCGCAGGGCTGACACATAGAGACAAACAACCATTCACAGTCACATTCACAGTCAATTTAGAGCCACCAGTTAGCCTAACCTGCATGTCTTTGGACTGTGGGGGGAAGCCAGAGTGCCCAGAGGAAACCCACGCAGACATGGGGAGAACATGCAAACTCAACACAGAGGCCCCTGTCGGCCACTGGGCTTGAACCCAGAACCTTCTTGCTATGAGGCAACAGTGCTAACCATTACACCACCCTGCTGCCCACCAACTAACCAGCCAGGTGAAAATAGTAATACAGTAGTTTGTTGATGCTTACACTTGTGTGGGATGCTGCTAAGGAACTCCAGAGAATGTTTGTAATTATATATTGTTTATTTGTGTGTGTGTGTGTGTGTGTGTGTGCACATGCATACTTTGCATCTCATCCCTGACCTCTGAACTCAAATGACAAAGCTATCTGAGAGCTGGTATGATATGAAAGTGGGAAGATGTGCAGACTTGGATCAAAATGAGGTCACGAAAGGCTGGAGCAATTTTAGCAAACACACCATGAGTGTCTGATCAGATTAGCTCATAGAATAATCTCTAACACTCACAATGCCTGTAATTTACATCAAAGCTATTGAAATGGAACATTTCCATCAACAATATTTCCACTGTGTTTTTGATAGAATGAACCAGAGTTGTGTTAAACAAAGCCCATAATGGAAGCTAAAATACTAAAAGTTAAATGCATTTTTGGAAGGCTAATATTGTATGTGGGTGGCAGAGTAGGGCAGCAGGTAGCGTTGCTGTCTTACAGCTTCAGTATTGAGCTTGGGTTACTGTTTGTGTTGAGTTTTGCATGTTCTCTCTATGTTGACCTTGGTCTTCTCCAGGTTCTCCAGATTCCTCCTACCTCTCAGACACATGCCAGTAGGTAGACTGATTACTTTAAATATATGTGAATGAGCGTGTGGTGCTTTGCATCACACTGGCATTCCATCCAGGCTGTATTTCCACCTCACACCCAGTGGGAGTAGGCTCAGAATCACCACACCCTGACCAGGATAAAGTGGTTACTGAAGATGAATAAAGAATATATTTTAATGAAATATGTGTGGTATTATCAGGATTAATAAACAAAGGGACTCTGTATGAAAGAAAATTAATTGATGTATAGTTTGTTTGTTTGTTTGCTTTGAATTAACAATTGTTTTATGTCTTTATGATGATACAGAAAAAGATTATAAAACAACTCTGTATAACAAAAAATATTTTAGACAAATTGACTGAGAGTTCCATCATTTTAATTCCGTATGATTTCTAACAATGTGTCTTGTTCTGTGCCTTTTGCTTTGTATCAACTTCCTTTAGGATGGATGATATTCAGCTCTGTAAAGAGATCACAAGGCTTAAAAAGGAACTGCAGAAATTGGTGTCAATCCCAGGTAGGCCCACAAAACCAATGTCAATACATTAATGTGCAAGTTATGTAGCTGCAGTGTTTTTCACAGCATGAGATGCAACTCGAAGAGATGTGTTCAGTTGTCTGATTGGGACTTTGATTAACTGTGTATTTATCTAGTTATTATTACTTTCTAAATGTATTTCTAATTAATGTTACAAGGTAAATTAGTTAGATAATAGGATAGCATTTACATTACCATTCAAAAGTTTGGACACACCTTCGAGTTCAATGGGGTTTTTTTTCTTGATTTTTATTAATTAAAAGACACTTTATGTCTTTACTTAGTTGAGCGGTTCGTGACATAATATGGATTACTACAGTTGTGGAATAGGGCTATTTACTGTATGTTTATAATTTACTATTTAAGAAGGCAAGAAATTGCATTAATTAACTTTTGATGAGACACACGCATGAATTGAAAAGCATTCCAGGTGACAACCTCATGAAGCTGGTTAAGATAATGCCAATAGTGTGCGAAGCGTCATCAAGGTACCGGTACAGTAAATGGTGGATACTTTGAAGAATCTAAAATATGAAACATATCTTTTTTCTAACATTTTTTTGTTTACCACATAATTCCATACATGTTCCATCTGTTATTTCATAGTCTGATGTCTTCAGTATTGTTCTACAATGTAGAAAATAGTCCATCCATTATCCATAACCACTTATCCTGTACAGGGTCACAGGCAAGCTGGAGCCTATCCCAGCAGACTATGGGCGAGAGGCGGGGTACACCCTGGACAAGTCACCAGGTCATCGCAGGGCTGACACATAGAGACAAACAACCATTCACACCTACAGTCAATTTAGAGCCACCAATTAGCCTAACCTGCATGTCTTTGGACTGTGGGGGAAACCGGAGCACCCAAAGGAAACCCACACAGACGCGGGGAGAACATGCAAACTCCACACAGAAAGGCCCTCATCGGCCACTGGGCTCGAACCCAGGACCTTCTTGCTGTGTGAATGTGCTAATCACTACACCACCGTGCCGCCATAGAAAATAGTGGGTTGTCCAAACTACACACACAAACACACACATGAAATTTGCTTTCAGGTCCATATGATTAAATCGATAAGGTGTAAAGTATATTCTAATTTAAAGGAAATTTCCAAAACTTTGGTAAAAAAAAGGAAATAAATCAATTTACAGATTAAAACTAAATAGTGATAATTATCAGAAATCTTATTTTCTTACCACAGATAAGTTTTGTGATATTTGACATAAACATAAAAGTCAAAGTTGGTGCATGGAGGATATAGAAAAGCCTAAGAATGAGTAGGTGTGTGCAAAATTTTGATTAGTACTGTATGTACACTACCGTTCAAAAGTTTGGGGTCACCCAGACAATTTTGTGTTTTCCATGAAAAGTCACACTTTTATTTACCACCATAAGTTGTAAAATGAATAGAAAATATAGTCAAGACATTTTTCTGGCCATTTTGAGCATTTAGTCGACCCCACAAATGTGATGCTCCAGAAACTCAATCTGCTCAAAGGAAGGTCAGTTTTATAGCTTCTCTAAAGAGCTCAACTGTTTTCAGCTGTGCTAACATGATTGTACAAGGGTTTTCTAATCATCCATTAGCCTTCTGAGAGGCTGTCCACACGGCAACGGATTCAGGTGAATCTGATAAAATTATTTATCATTTTGGCCTGGCGTCCACACGGCACCGGCGTTTTGGGTGCCCCAAAACGATATTTTTTGAGAACGGGTTCCAGAGTGGAAAAATCTGGCAACGGCGCTGTTGCGAAGTCGTCTGGATGAGTAGAACGGATTTGTTTACGATGACGTCACAACCACATGACTAGAACAAGCAGCACTCTCGCTGTTTTGTATGAACCACTGCATTGCATTCACTTTTGTATACAGCTTTTCTTTTAAATAAACAAGTAACTGAACCATTTCTTGAATTTTTTTTTTATTGGATAAGACTGCTTTTCAAAATGTTCACACACAATATAAAAAGCTATATAAATTATATAAAAATGCTTTTCAAAATGTTCACACACAATAAGAAAATTAAGTTATATAAAACTATGCACACTAATAAAACTAATTTGTACACACAGAAGGCACAATTTCCTCGCGTAGTCGCAGCTATCTTCTTCTTGTTGTTGTGTGTTTGTTCCTGAGTGCTTCATGCCGGGTAGAAGAAGGGGTTTATGCGCATGCGTCCTACTTCTTCTATTGTTCTGGTGTCTCCGATGGGACCGTCTTACAGCGCACGTAGAGGTGTGGCATGTGTATTGCATCGTTTTCAGCAAGCGTTGCGTTGCCATATGTACCTGATATTTTACTGATCCGTTGCCCATGTGGACGCGATATTTTTTTTAATAAAATCTCATTACCGTTGTCATGTGGATGTAGCCTGAGGCAATGAGCAAACACATTGTACCATTAGAACACTGGAGTGATAGTTTCTGGAAATGGCCCTCTATACACCTATGGAGATATTGCACCAAAAACCAGACATTTAGTAGAATTTAGCTAGAATAGTCATTTACCACATTAGCAATGTATAGAGTGTATTTCTGATTAGTTTAAAGTGATCTTCATTGAAAAGAACAGTGCTTTTCTTTCAAAAATAAGGAAATTTCAAAGTGACCCCAAACTTTTGAACGGTAGTGTAGTAAGAGAATAAAATGTTTCAAGTAATAGTTTTAAGTAAGAGTCTATTTCTATATTATCTAACCAGGTAAAGAGACTTCTCAGGGATCGTGATCCTTCCACCATGCAGGACATCTTAAACTATTATATATAGTCTTATGGTTTTTAATGTGGGTGGCACGATGGTGTAGTGGTTAGCACTGTCACCTCACAGCAAGAAGGTTCTGGGTTTGAGCCCAGTAGCTGGCAGGGGCCTTTCTGTGTGGAGTTTGCATGTTCTCCATGTGTCTGCGTGGGTTTCCTCCGGGTGCTCCGGTTTCCCCCACAGTCCAAAGACATGCAGGTTAGGCTATTTGGTGGCTCTAAATTGACCGTAGGTGTGAATGGTTGTTTGTCTCTATGTGTCAGCCCTGCAATGACCTGGCGACTTGTCCAGGGTGTACCCCGCCTCTCGCCCATAGTCAGCTGGGATAGGCTCCAGCTTGCTCGTGACCCTGCACAGGATAAGTGGTTACAGATAATGGATGGACGGATGGGTTTTTAATGTGAGCTTCACTCTTCACGTCACACCACAAGTTCAGTGGAGTTCAAATCTGGAAACTGAGATGGTCATTGCAAAACATTTATTTTGTTGTCCTGAAAACATTTCCATTTTGTTTAATTAAATCATCTAGGATATCTGTGGCTGTAATGTTGTTGTATCTTGTTGAAAGATTCTGCTACAGCCAAGTCTCAAGCAGAGGCGATCAGGTTTTGAGCTAGCATATCCTGTTTTTAATTCTTTTACAATGTCATTAATTTTATCAAGAGCCCTAGACCAGTTGCTTTAAAACATCCCTGGAGCATCAGTGAATACAGTGGGCATCAGGTGCTTCCCCCATTTTTAAAGTATTTGTGGTGTTCATGGCTTCAAGTTCTCATCTGACCTCAACACACAATTCCACTTGTAATTCCAATGATTTTTAATAAAATTAATACCTTGCATTTTGCAGGTTTCTCTCCAGAAGCTTCTTCATGTAGTCATTTCATTTCAAAGAGCTTGTTGTTATGTAAGTGGTGTCTAACAGTTGAAATTTGACAACCATAGCAGTTTGCTCATTAGTTGAATTCCTGGCAAGTTTCCAACTGTTCCAGACATGCGAAAAGTTTTATTTTTGGCCCAATTAATTTTACCATCCTATCTAATTTTTTAAATCCATTACATGACTTTTACAGATCAACAACAATTCGTCTGATGTGTGCTTAAAGCTCTGTGGCAGGGGTGTTAATTATGCAGCCTGAGCTGGAAATGTCTTGATAAAATCCAGTCCTAATCCAGTCCAAGAAAAGAATTTCAAATCCATGCTTTAAATACCAATGTTCTTGTTTGAAGGACTGTAATAATAATAATACCAATAATAATAATAATAATAATAATAATAATAATAATAAAACAGCTAGTTTCTGTTATTCCGCTATCAGGCAAAATAGAGTAATAAACTCAGCTACCGACAGAATATGCGAGTGGCATGTAAGTGAAAAATCTGACATATAATCCCAATTCCATAATTGTCCATTTCTATAATCTATAATGCTAAAAAAAATTCAATTTCAAATACTTAGACAAGACACTGTATAGCAAAATCATATTTTTGGTAATGAATTACAGTCAGTTTTGTAGTTGATATGTTCAGTGTCATAAGAAATATTTAAAACAAAATTATATTAACAAAACAGTGAGCCACTCTATGCCTGATTGTAAGCCTGTTTTGCTCGAATAATCACTGCATGGTGTATGAGCTGCAGAGAAAATCAGACAACTGAATTCCATAACCAAGAGATGCAATAATATTTGTGGTAACTTTTATTTAAACCAATACCATGCATCATTACAAACAAGCTCCCATTTGAGTAAACTTAAAATCAATGAAAATTCAAATCCAAATAGTTGAGGTTATGAAAGTTAAAAAAAAAAACTTTGTAACTGCAAAAATCTCTAAAAAGTTCTATACGATCAAAGCTTCTCCATTAACTAATTTATGGTTTACTAGATAAAGACAAGTCCAGTGAAGACCGGCAGCGTGAGGACGAGCTGTTGCAGCAGATCCATAAGCTGGTGGAGACTCGGGACTTTCTGGTGGATGATGTGGAGTTTGAGAGACTGAGGTTTGTGCTTTTAGAACTGACTCCAATTGAGCAATTGAGGCCAATCCAGTTGTCTAGACCTTTAGATAGCCTGACTTAAAAGCTGAACAGGGAGACATGCCTGAGGGACAGTCTGTGATATCTATGGCCTCTGTGCCATTGCAAGCAAGTTGCTGTCCAATCAGCTGTATACCTTTAGTTCTCTCTGACATACACAGTCTTTTCTCATGTCTTCACTTCAGGGCTGACAATCTTACTGTGGTTCTTGTTCAAGAGAAATAAGATTCTTTTCTAGATGAAAAAGTGAAGGAGGTCATAGAGAGGTACATATAGCAAGGAGGATTGGGAGAGACAGAAAGCAAGAACTAGAGACATTTGGTGGGACACAACTGTCAGTTAGTATGGATCCAGTCGAACAACTGAATGTTATTTAATTGTATAATGAGCAAATAGCGAACGGGAGGGTGGCATGGTGGTGCAGTAGTGAGCATTGTCGCCTCACAGCAAGAAGGTTCTGGGTTTGAACCTCATGGGTGCCTCACTCCGGTTTCCCCCATAGTCCAAAGACATACGGTGAGGTGAACGGTCTACTCTAAATTGTCCATCGGTGTGAATGTGTGTGAAGGGTTGAGAGGAGAAAACCTCTATAATAATCCAGTAGAAGGCAATGAGAAACCACTACTGTAATATTCCCTACAACCTTTGATGGCTGGAAGAAAAGCCATTAGAGCGGCCACATCACTGTAGTGACATGCCAAACAGAGAGAGAACTAATGGGATGCCTGACTGTTTTATGGTCTGGAAAAAACCCCACAGTATTATACAACATTGTACAACAGTTATTTCTAGTCCACTACTTTGATTGGTTGACCACCGTTCCAAGATTGTTTATATTTAGTATAACCGCACCAGGATATTTCATTGTTTGTATCACTAAGCTTCTCTGTGTTCACTCCATAAAATTCCACTTCCTAGTTTGAAACAGTTGCTGCAGTCAGCTGACATGACAAACCATACATTTTTCATGAATCTAACTTAAAAAATGAAAGCTCATCAGATGAAGATGAAAAGGAAGAAGGGAAGCTAATTTTAGTCAAAATCAATGTGTTTTCTAAAATAAATGAAACAAGGTACACTATTTGACTATATTTCCATTTTCTTAAAGGACTCGTGCACTTAGTTGTGCATAATTTGTTTGTTCAGAAGAAAACAAAGTCAAGTTTTGATGAAAAATGCACCATTTCTGGAGAAACTTACCAAAAAAGGACCAA
Source organism: Neoarius graeffei (assembly GCF_027579695.1). Lineage (NCBI taxonomy): Eukaryota > Metazoa > Chordata > Actinopteri > Siluriformes > Ariidae > Neoarius > Neoarius graeffei. Next base: position 36,067,865 of record NC_083588.1, read on the forward strand.
AGTGCTTTTTTTTATTGAAATTTGGATTAAACGTATTATTATAATAGGTCAATAATAAATATGGGTGGCATGGTGGTGTAGTGGTTAGCACTGTCACCTCACAGCAAGAAGGTCCTGGGTTCGAGCCCAGCGGCCGACGAGGGCCTTTCTGTGTGGAGTTTGCATATTCTCCCCGTGTCTGCGTGGGTTTCCTCTGGGTATGCCGGTTTCCCCCACAGTCCAAAGACATGCAGGTTAGGCTAATTGATGGCTCTAAATCGACCGTAGGTGTGAATGGTTGTTTGTGTCTATGTGTCAGCCCTGCGATGAGCTGGAGACTTGCCCAGGGTGTACCCCACCTCTCGTCCATAGTCAGCTGGGATAGGCCCCAGCTTGCCTGCAACCCTGTAGAACAGGATAAGCAGCTACACATAATGGATGGATGGATGGAATAATAAATATGTATACTCACTTTGATAATAGTGGGTTGTGATTTCCATCCTTATAACACATTTAGAAAATCATGGCTATGGGTCAAAACTACTAGGACACCCCAGATCCCACTTTAAAGGAGATATGCAGAGCCTTTATTTTTAAATAAATTTTTGATTGTATAGTATCTCCATCCTTGACTCTTGTATGCTGCATAAATGGGAATAAAAAATATATTTTTGAGAGTTAAAATCGACCACAAAGTTGGCATTCGAGCTGCCCCACTGAGCCAGCCAGCCCTGACTGCGTGACATCACAGCAGGAACTGGTTTTAAGGCTGAGGCCTTTTACAGCTATAGACCAAAGTAATTTATATGACTTTGAAAAATTTTTTAAATTACTTTGAAAAATATGAAAAATTTATGGTGAAAGTAAGAAATACCGTTACCGACTTGCTCTAGGGCGTAATTTTGGGTAGGGACGCTAGGGACGTGTCCCTACCAATATTCAGCCGCTACTGTGTAATCACGATCAATAAAACCGATGTCCTAACCTGAGCAATGATTATATGGCACACAAAGGGTCAAATGTATGACACTGCTAATAATCCCCTCTCTAACGTAGATATCATTCTCTGATTAGCTACCTGTTTCTCGCTAACTTACATGGTTGGCTATCCCAGCTGTCACTCCATCTGCTGTAAAAGCAGCACACTTCCCACAGCAGCCGTGACTACCCGCCCATCAACCCTCCGTATCTCACACGTACACACCTGACCTACCCCACGCACCCCCCACTCTCCGTCAGCTTACAAATTGAGCTGGACTTCGATGTCCATGCATGCTTGCCCTACGACTCGCATGCTGACTTGAGTATCATGGATGACGGCCCCCCTCCCAAGAAACGAGACATTCGTTCATTCTTCTTCAAAGTCAAGAATGCAAGTGCAGGGTTTCCGTCGAGCTTTAAAAACTCAACAAAATCCTTTTGATGTATGGAAACCCTTCATAAAAGTATTGCTGCGTGATATATATAATCACTAAATTATATATCCAAATATCATTTTAACTAAACTTGAGCTTAATTACAGAATAGAAAATGCCACCAGTAGCACCTATTTATGAGTGTCTCAATAAGGCAGTCAGTGAATTTTGAGACACCCCCCCATGTCAAACACTACAGATATTGAATTAAAAAAAAAACAATATTTAATGCTAAAAATGCTTAAAGTTTTTAATTCTTATTTTCATGTATTTCTGTGGAAGAGACAGAACGACTGCTTAAACACAAATTAGGAATTGTGTGGTGTAAAAGTAATAAATCATCAGATTCTACTAATGTTGGGTTAGGTGCCTTGCTCAAGGGCACTTCAGCCATGAATGGAGATGTTGGGAGAGGTAAGGGTGAGATTTGAACCTGCAACCCTGGGATCCAAAGACCAACTCCCTAACTATTAGGCCATGGCTGCCCTCATTAGCCTATAAGATCTGCATGACATGAAATTATGATTGCTAATGGGAAAAAAAAAAACACCTTTCGGAAGCTCTGCCTTAGATCACTTTTGTGTCCCCACCAATGTCAAAATCAAAGTTACTCCCTTGGACTTGCTCAACTAAGACTGATTTGACTTCATTGATTGTGGGTTGACTCTCATTAAAACAGGATAGGTGTTATAACTTATGCAACATACATGTACTGTGCATGCATGCATTTTCACTGATAAAACATGAAAGGCTAATTAAATTATCAGATGAACTGAGACAATCACATTCTGAAGCAAATTAAATAATCTTATACGGGTGACTTAAACACACAATACAAGTTACATGTATTAATCTAAATGCAGGTAAACAACGTGTTGTTTTTATATCCAAATGAGAGTCAGAGCTTACCCGTCTGTGTTCTCGCTTCTTGAAGGCCGATCTTGTGGCAGATTGTTTTGAAACAATCTGACTTTCAACTGTTTGTTCAGTTCTCCGTTCATTCACTTCTTCCACGTAAGGGCGAGATGGCAGCAATATCCAGTTTAGAAATCAGATGGCTGCTCCACTCATTCACTTTTCTTCATACTGTGTATTCCGCCATTACTGCTGGGCTCAGGCAATTACTAAAACCCAGGACGGAACAGGATGTCACCAGTTTTAGCAACAACTGCGGGGAGGTCACTGCCCGAGCGATGTGTCCTGTCCCGTCCCGGGTTTTAGCAACAACCCTCGGCTCACTCCGGGAGGGCTGGTGCAACTGAACTCAGTTTCCTTTTAAAATAAATAAAATAAATACTGTCCTTTTCTTGCAGTTTTTTTTAAATTGTTGGTACTGCTTTATTCTTCTTTAACCACTCTTTGGTAGAACGACTTGTGTGCTTAGGGTCGTTGTCTTGCTGCATGACCCACCTTCTCTTGAGATTCAGTTCATGGACAGATGTCCTGACATTTTCCTTTAGAATTTGCTGGTATAATTCAGAATTCATTGTTCCATCAATGATGGCAAGCTGTCCTGGCACAAATGCAGCAAAACAGGCCCAAACCATAGTACTACCATCACCATGTTTCACAGATGGGATAAGGTTCTTATGCTGGAATGCAGTGTTTTCCGTTCTCCAAACATAACGCTTCTCATTTAAATCAAAAATTTCTATTTTGGTCTCATCCATCCACAAAACATTTTTCCAATAGCCTTCTGGCTTGTCCACATGATCTTTAGCAAACTGCAGATGAGCAGCAATGTTTTTTTTGAGAGCAGTGGCTTTCTCCTTGCAACCCTTCCATGCACACCATTGTTGTTCAGTGTTCTCCTGATGGTGGACTCATGAACATTAACATTAGCCAATATGAGAGAGGCCTTCAGTTGCTTAGAAGTTACCCTGGGGTCCTTCATGACCTCGCTGACTATTACACGCCTTGCTCTTGGAGTGATCTTTGTTAGTCGACCACTCCTAGGGAGGGTAACAATGGTCTTGAATTTCCTGCATTTGTACACAATCTGTCTGACTGTGGATTGGTGGAGTCCAAACTCTTTAGAGATGGTTTTGTAACCTTTTCCAGCCTGATGAGCATCAACAACGCTTTTTCTGAGGTCCTCAGAAATCTCCTTTGTTCGTGCCATGATACACTTCCATAAACATGTGTTGTGAAGATCAGACTTTGATAGATCCCTGTTCTTTAAATAAAACAGGGTGCCCACTCACACCTGATTGTCATCCCATTGATTGAAAACACCTGACTCTAATTTCACCTTCAAATTAACTGCTAATCCTAGAGGTTCACATACTTTTGCCACTCACAGATATGTAATATTGGATCATTTTCCTCAATGAATAAATGACCAAGTATAATATTTTCATCTCATTTGTGTAACTGGGTTCTCTTTATCTACTTTTAGGACTTGTGTGAAAATCTGATGATGTTTTAGGTCATATTTATGCAGAAATATAGAAAATTCTAAAGGGTTCACAAACTTTCAAGCACCACTGTCTATGCTTTAAGAACCATGAGTGTTTTTTTTTCATAAGGTTTTGTCCTACAACATATTTTTGCACACAAGTCCAACCCACAAGTCATGCAGGCTTTTGTGTTATATTATAAGCAACATAGCTTTCTATGTACTGTATATTTAGGCTAGTTTCTGTGAAAGAAAAAAGGGGGAAAACAGTATGAGGTCATTTCCAGTATGAAGAGTTTGATTATTTCTGAAATGTCACAGAAACATTATAAAGAGAGAAAAAATGCAGCAGACTGACTGAAAGTGAACCTCCAGGGAAAAATAAAAGAGCAATAGCCCAGGGTGGATTAAAATTGGCAGTGACAGATCAGCAAATCTCCTCTTATGCCAACAAAATTAAATTTGTTTTGTCATGACTGCAAATTCACAGTGCCACTTCTTAAAGAACTTGATGCATCTGGAGAGTGTGTATCACGCACAAATTAAACTTCATGATATTTCCATCTAAAATTAATTCAAAGAAACAACAAGGACAAAGAGGACCAGATGTCACTTGACGATATTAACTAGATTAATGGTAGATCATTTTACTTTCCAGCGATTAATATTCTACTTGTGTGATTTATAGTTCCTTCTATGTATAAAGCCTACATAACCTATATCTGACCAACTGTCATCCAGAACCTACACTGTATACTATGTTATGTTTAGGGAAGTAGTCAAGACCACCACTGGTCAAGTACAAGACAAGTCCAAGAGCAGGACTAGCCAAGATTATGTTTTAATTTGGTCAAGGCCAAGCCAAGATCGAATCCAGATGAAAGTGAGACCTAAATCCATCAAATCCTGTTCAGGGTCAAGCTTTTAATTTGACTAGTTGACTTCATTTGTGCATTGTGCCAGTAATTAGGCAATGTTTTCTAGAAGAAAGAATTGGTTCTTGTCAACTCTGTGCATGCAAAAAAGAAAAGACAACACTAACATTTTTTTTTTTTTACAAAAAAAAAGATCAGTCAAGACCAAGACTATATTTAACAAGAACAATACCCAAGACCAAGACAAGTCCAAGTAAAACTGCCAATAAGACTAAAGCAAGTCCAAGTCAATATAGAAAATGTCTTGAGACTGAATTAAAGTCCTACAGCTGGAGTTATGTTAAAAATGGTTTCCTCCAACTCCTCTGATGAAATTGGGTAAATTGTTCCAGGAGAGTTATGTGATGAGATAATTATACCTAAATATTCAAAAGAAAGGTTTTTATCTTGGACATGGTTTCTATTATAAACATTTGAATGAAATCTGAGTTTTCCATTTCTCCCCAAAAACATTCTGCATCATGAGCAACTGATGCTGGAACTTTGCTGAAGGGAAACCCTCTGGGATATATTACCAAGAACAAAGAGTCTAGATCCTCACCAGTGATGGTTGGCATGAGGTAATCATGCCGTGACTGGAAAAAAAAATTACTAAAACAATTCTACTACCTGTCTACTACCTACTTTATGTAACTATTTCAAAATTATGGAATTATGGTTAACCATCATTGCATAAGGTCTCAATAAATGTATAAAAATAAATCACATATAGTATGCAGTGCAGCACACACACTGAAAGACAGATACCGGTAGGCAGCACCATTTGTGATTGCTAAGGAAGTGTTTCAAATCTGTAATCATGTCATGACTGTTCTGAATAGCAAGCATGGTAAACACAGTAAACACAAACAACAGGCTTGTTGTTAGCCAGCTCTTTTGTTCAAACAACACAAAATTTATGGTTCAGCTATTTGGGGAGGGGAAAAAAAGGATGATAGAGAAAATAATCCACCTTGTTTGTGTTCATTACACGTACAACTATATTTCACATGAGCCTTTGTGTTATGGATGTGCTGTTTAAGTATAGTTAGACTTCTCTGTCCTGTAGCTTTTCTCTTCAATATGGTCACCTGCCAATTCCCACCCACCTGTTAGGTCTCCCCTGTTCTCTGACAGCTGCAAACTGGGGACAGTGAAAGCTAACACTTGCTTTCCTCAAGACATGTAAAGCCAGCCACTGTGTCTTTCCAAACATGCTTCATCACAGGGCAATGTAACACACTTAGAGGAAAGTGCTATCTACCCTCTTCCATGTACATGAGCTCACCGTTGCCCGCAACTGGGCAGTATCACTGTGATTGACAGGGTAAAGAGAGTCATGCCATTCCCCTTCACACAGGGAACACTGCTTGTTTTGCTCTCTAGGACTCCTGCTCTATTCAGATCTCCTGATGAGATGGTGAATGCATTTCTGTTGCACCACTCAGGACCCTGCCTGATGGCTTTTAATCTAAACCACATCCTGAAGCAGTGGTTTATGCCCAACTGACATGCTAATGAAGTGTGACTTGTGATGTTGGGCCTGAAATCCATCCCCTTGGTGTGTTACAGTGAGTTCCCTTGTATAATCAAGTCAAGTTTATTTTTATAGCGCTTTTAACAATGGACATTGTCGCAAAGCAGCTTTACAGAATTTTAATCACTTTAAACATGAGCTAATTTTATCCCTAATTTATCCCCAATGAGCAAGCCTGTGGCGACGGTGGCAAGGAAAAACTCCCTCAGACAGCATGAGGAAGAAACCTCGAGAGGAACCAGACTCAAAAGGGAACCCATCCTCATTTGGGTGATAACAGACAACGTGATTATAACAGCTTTAACATGAAGTCTGTTTCGTTGATGTTATAACTCTTCATTGATGGAACCTTGAGTGCAAAACTGTTCATGACAACTGCAGTCATGAACATGCAGTCCTCAGCCATAAAAGCATTACTGTAAGTGTCCAGAGCGTCTTCCAAGTGTGACTTTCGATTGTCCATATGGGGCCGTCCTCCACAGGAGCGATGTGATGAGACTCCAACGAGACATAGGGCATCAGGATGGATCAGGCAGGTCCGAGGAGCAGAAGAGGTCAACATCTCGGTCTTAGGATTGACTTGTAACTCAGAAGGACAGACAGAGTGGTGGGGTGGAGAGAAAGAGAGAAAAAACACAGGTTGTTAGGTATGCCCAGTGTCACCTGATGAGTAGGAACAGTATACATTTTGTGCTGAGTGCAAGCAGGGATTCCGGAAAAGCTAACTATGACAGCGTAACTAAAAGGGGAGTGCCAGAAGGTAACACAGGCATGAGGGCGCCCCGGGACATAAAGCAGCAGCCACTACACCGTCAACAAACTTGAGTGAGCAAGCGAGTGGGGGATTGACAGCACCCATACATCCCAGTTTACCAAACACTCTATGTCTGAGGATCCTCCAGATCTACTCCTTTACCTCATAAACACTATTAACAAAAGGCTTGACTAAACAGATATGTTTTCAGCCTAGACTTAAACGCTGAGACTGTGTCTGAGTCCCGAACATTACTTGGAAGGCTGTTCCATAACTGTGGAGTATAGCCATCACGTTTTACAGAACGAAATGTCTTAAAACATTGTTACACCCATTGTTTTGTTAATTTGAAATACAAAAGCCACAAATTAAAATAGAAAACAAATTAGCTGCTTGCTCTTTTCGCCTGTCAGTAAATGCCACTGAGTGACATGGCCATCAGCAAGTAAAGAGCTGGGTGGTACAGAGGAAGAGAGAGAGGAGCTGAAAGAAATGTCAAAGTCTTTCAATCATTTAAACCTCTTCTGTCAGCTGGAAGGGAAGCGCAATGATTGCTTTGGATTTGAGCATAATTTACATATGTGAATATATGCAGGAGATAACTGTCTTCAGCATCAAAATGATTTGTATTTATTTACCTCCTTCTCCTGCCATTATCTGTTATTTGTGCACATTTGTGCATTTGATATTAAGACAGCTTGCCTGATTCATGCACATAATTCTGCCTCTGCACAGGGAGCAAGAGGAGGATAAAGAGATGGCTGAGTTCTTACAGGCAAAATTTCCTGCAAGCACTATCAAGAAAAGTACGTATATGAGGCTAATAAAAATGATTTGTGCTCATAATGCAGCATTGAAAGCATGTCTTTTTTAAAATGCTATTAACTCCAGTTTGTTCTGAGAAAATAATACTCTGTATTTTTGCTGAGATGCTTAAACAGCATTTAGGAAACAAAACCCCTCTTTAAAACACATTGAGCCTTATTTAATATACGGTACTATGCAAAAGTCTTAGGCACCTTACTAGTTTTTTAATACAAACTTTATTACAGATTTCTATTTTATGACTGCTACATTATTGAGTCAGGACAAACACATTTTAGATTCCAAGCATCAGTTTCCCAGCACAAAAGTTGATGTTACAGAAAAATGTTTGTAGGTCAGTTAAAGAAAGCAACAGATACTTAGATAAGAGATACTTTTCATGCAAAAAAACATAATGAAGCCTGCTGGGTTTTTCTGCAAATATAAGAAGTAAGTGTGACAGTCAAAGTGTCCAGAAGAACTGTGGCTGCTTCTGCAAGATGCTACAAAAAAACAAACAAACTCATTTCCTTAGAAAACTACACTCATTGTACCTGAGACTACTATTTTTTTAAGCAAAGGGTCATCACACCAAATATTGAGTTTGTTTCATTGATTGCTGTTTATTGCTCTTTATAGTATTTTAAGGCAGAAATGTTTAATTATTTTGAAGGCATCTTTGCTGTACAGCGTTTCTTTGCATGTGCCTAAGACTTTTACACAATATTGTACTGTATAATATCATAAAAATGTCACATTTTTGGTGGTGTAGTGGTTAGTCCTGTTGCTTCACAGCAAGAAGGTTCTGAGTTCAAGCCCAGCGGCCGGCGAGGGCCTTTCTGTGTGGAGTTTGCATGTTCTCCCCGTGTCTGTGTGAGTTTCCTCCGGGTGCTCCGGTTTCCCCCACAGTCCAAAGACATGCAGGTTAGATTAACTTGTGACTCTAAATTGACCGTAGGTGTGAATGTGAGTGTGAATGGTTGTCTGTGTCTATGTGTCAGCCCTGTGATGACCTGGCGACTTGTCCAGGGTGTACCCTGCCTTTCGCCCGTAGTCAGCTGGGATAGGCTCCTGCGACCCTGTAGAACAGGATAAAGCGGCTAGAGATAATGGATGGATGGAATAATAATAATAATAATAAAATTATACATATGGGTGACAAAAAGTCTGTTAATTTCAGCGCACCCAGCTGTAGACTCTACAAGTCTCTGGAACGGTACTGGAGAGATGAACAGCATTATTCCAGTAGATAGTATTTCTTCAACTGGTGTTTTAATAATGGTGGTGGAGAACGCTATCTAAAACTTTGATTCAAAGTCTCCCATAGCAATTAGGTTGAAATCTGGTGACATTGAGAGCCAAAGCATATGATTTACATCTCTTTCATCATCATCAAACCTTTTAATGAGCCCTTTTGCCCTGTTGATGGGGATATTGTCATCCTAAAAGAGAGCACTCCCATCAGGATAGAAATGTTTTGCATGCATTTCACATTTACAATCTAACATTTCTTATCATACATACAGATACGTGTCACATGCTCATTAATGTTTCTTGAAAGAGCATTTGACACGTATCTATATGTATGATGATAAATGCTTGATGCTAAAGCTTTTACTGTAGCGTTTACCATATTTTCTTTCTGGAGACACTACTGTGGTGATTAGAGAAGGTTGAGCTAAATTTACATAGAATTCTGTGCATGTATTTTGTCTGCATTTATCTGACATGTAGTGTAGACAGTGCTTTACCATTTTAGTGATTTTGGATGAAGCCTTTTTTGAGGAATCAAGGCTTGCATGTGAATCAGAAAATGTAAGTAAAAAGGTAAATGTCCATTCATAGGTCAATGTGTAGTACTAAAACTAATGTAATTTTCTATTTTGTAGACTTACAGTCTTGCCACATACAGTGGATATAAAAAGTGTACACACCCCGTTAAATGATAGTTTTTTCTGATGTAAAAAAAAAAAATGAGACCACGATAAATAATTTGAAAATTTTCCCACCTTTAATGTGACCTATAACCTGTACAATTCAATTGAAAAACAAACAAATCTGTTAGGGGGAAAACATAAAAAATAAAAAATGTACAATAAGCTGGTTGCATAAGTGTGCACACCCTTAAACTAATACTTTGTTGAAGCACCTTTTGATTTAATTACAGCATTCAGTCTTTTTGGGTCGGAGTCTATCAGCCTGCCACATGTTGACTTGGCAATATTTGCCCACTCTTCCTTGCAAAAGCGCTCCAAATCTGTCAGATTGCGAGGGCATCTCTCTTGCACAGCCCTCTTCAGGTCACCCCACAGATTTTCAGTTGGATTTAGGTCTGGGCTCTGGCTGGGCCGTTCCAAAACTTTTTTGGGGTCATTGTCGTGCTGAAAGACGAAATTCCTCTTCGTTTTCAGCTTTCTAGCAGACACCTGAAGGTTTTGGACTAAAATTGACTGGTATTTAGAACTGTTCAGAATTCCCTCCACCTTGACTAAAGCCCCTGTTCCAGCTGAAGAAAAACAACCCCGAAACATGATGCTGCCACCACCATGCTTCACCGTGGGTATGGTGTTCTTTTGGTGATGTGCAGTGTTGTTTTTGCACCAAACATACCTTTTGGAATCGTGGCCAAAAAGTTCAACCTTGGTTTCATCAGACCATAACACAATTTCCCATATGCTTTTGGGAGAGTCAATGTATGGTTTTTTTTTTTTTGAAAAATTTAGCCAGGACTGGATGTTTTTCTTTGACCCTACCTCATAGTCCAGACATATGGAGAATACGGGAGATTGTTGTCACATGTAGTACACAACCAGTACTTGCGAGAAATTCCTGCAGCTCCTTCAGTGTTGCTGTAGGCCTCTTGGCAGCCTCCCTGACCAGTTTTCTTCTTGTCTTTTCATCAATTTTGGAGGGACGTCCAGTTCTTGGCAATCTCACTGTTGTCCCATATTTTCTCCACTTCTTGATGATGGTCTTCACTATGCTTCATGGTATATCTTATGGCGTGGAAATGTTTTGTACCCTTCTCCTGACTGATACCTTTCAACAGTGAGATCCCTCTGATGCTTTGTAAGCTCTCTGTGAACCCTGGCTTTCGCTGGAGGATGCAACTGAGTAAATGTCTGAACTTTATTTGGGGTTAATCAGAGTCATTTTATTTGATGGCAGGTGTGAACCCAAAAAGACTGAATGCTGTAATTAAATCAAAAGGTGCTTCAACAAAGTATTAGTTTAAGGGTGTGCACACTTATGCAACCAGCTAATTGTAAGGTTTTTTATTTTTTATGGTTTTCCCCCCGAACAGATTTGTTTAGTTTTTCAATTGAATTGTACAGGTTACAGGGCACATTAAAGGTGGGAAAAGTTTTGAAATAATTTATCGTGGTCTCATTTTTTTACATCAGAAAAACCTATCACTTTAAAGGGGTGTGTACACTTTTTATATCCACTGTTAGGTTTAGTATTATTCTTATTATTCTTATATATCTTTCTGGGTGAACCCCAACATCCACTGTACTCTTTTACATACAAAATGATAGAAACTAGAATGGAAATATATGATTCTTAAAAGGTTTCTTTTCATTGGAAAATAGTTTTCTAAAGGTTTTTATCTCAAACACAGAGATCAGTGTACTTCTACTTGAACAGAGTGTTCAGTGTTCTCTCTCTCTCTCTCTCCCTCAGGTTCCACTCAGAGGAGAAGGATGACCTCTAGGGCCCAGCAGGTCTCCTCTCCAAAAGTGACCAAGGCTGGCCTTACCCTGCTTAAAGAATGCTGTGGTGTTTCCTGTTCTGTCATGTAGTATCGGAGACAATGAGAGTGGCTACAAGAATGAGAGAAGAAGTGAGATTTAAAAAAAAGTAAAAAAGTACAGAAAGAGAAGAATGTACCGTAACTGTAGACAAGAGGCTTTCTACACATCAGTATATTTTCTGAGGTACTGAGGACTAGTCTTATTATTGATGTGCAAATTGTGTAAATTATTTTTGAAATCAACAATGAGATCAACATTATGCAATGTTATACAAGTGAATTTATTGTAATTACGCAGTAGTGTGTGTGTGTGTGTGTGTGTGTGTGTGTGTGTGTGTGTGTGTTACTCCTATTATGAAGTGTACACAGGTAAATTTAAACCCTTCGGTAATCAATAGTTTAAATTAACAGTATTTTCTCTTGTTGTCTGTCCTTGTGATAACGAAAACAAGGTAGCTGTTGGAGTTGCATCAACTGCTAACTTCACTATATTATGTTTGTCAGTGCAAGCTTGGTGTCCTTGCAATGTTCTCCAAACGAATACAGCTCTATTTCCCATTTCCCCTACTGAACCATTGACATGTCCTTGTGTCTGAGAGAGAGAGAGAGAGAGAGAGAGAGAGAGAGAGAGAGAGATTAGGATGAGTAACAAGAAAGAGATTACATTACATTACAAATTAAACAGGCAGAGTCAAAAGAAATGGACACATAGACTAGACATGGAGCAGATCTAAGCAGAATCAAGAATAGCAGTTAAAAGGGATTTGAACATATTTGTGTGCTATTATGTGATACGTGACTAGGTTCAATTTGAATGCCTTAGAGTTTTTCTGATCTGCATTACTATGCTAAAAACTGGAGGTCAGGAATCACACATGCTGAAAAACTGATTAGTTGTTCATAATTCATTCTATTAAACTGCACAATCCATATTTTGAATAAAATATTCTGTACAGAGAGTAGAATATTCTGTGGGAAAAAAACATGCTGAATTAAATATATTAAATCTCTGCTTTACCAGCTGCTGTGTACTTCCAGCTATTTTCATGGCTTTTTTTAAGTGTCTGTTCTCTCTTTTAGCTGCAACATCTTTAACTGTGTTAACTACTGAATGTGAAGAGAGCAACTAGTGTTTGGTTTGTATCAAGAGAAGATTTGCCTGTCTTTACCTCAGCGGTTTGTAAAGTTTGTTGTTTTGGGTGGTCATGTAAGTGTGACTAAATGAAATTTTTCAGTAAAGAAAACGAACGTTCATTTTGGTGTCCTGTAATTTTGTATTGTGCTATTAAGTTATAAGGTATCTTCTGAATTAATCTGTATAACTAACACAGAATGATCAAGCCTGAGTTTCCCAAAAGCATCGTAGCACAAAGATCATCGTTAAACGGTAGAGCGAGCGGCACAATGAATGCTCTCTCTCCTAGTTAATATGCTTTTAGCATTAAGAGGCTTTTGGGAAACCCACCCCAGTCCTTTACAATAAGTAAAAGTAGACTGCCTTTCAGATTTTTCAAGTTGAGGTCATAAAAAGAATTTTCCCTGACACCCAATTATTTTTGTTTAGTGGACCGAAAGCTACTGAATTTGAATCACAGACTTCCAATTTTATTATTTTTTAAAAATAGAACAATTAATGAATTTAGGGTCACATTTTCCTGCTTCACCATGAACCAATTCAAGATTCTACGTCATGCATCACGTGGTGGGGCTTTCCCTGTTCGCACAAGGTATTGTAGGATACAAATTTGAAACAGAAGAGGAAAATGGAGGACGCAAATGAAATGTGAAAGACCGACTACAGTAACGGAAAGCAAGAAGAAAAGATGTTATGCTGTGAAGGAAAGGAAACGCAGGACCAAACTAATAAATAATAAAAAACACCTCGGTGTGATCAGCTGTTCGTTTAGCAACAGAATGATGTAACTGTCAGGGCACAGTCAAGGTAAACCTGTAGATGGCAGTAATGCAACACTGTGGATGCCAGCTGCTGTAAAACCCAAAAGAAGAAGAAGGTAAACCTGTACAGGCACACACGGACTTCCTCTGTCTGCTTAACTGAGCAAAGCGAGCAATTTCATGCACATGATTTGCTAGGGAATCCCTTAGCAAATCAGAATGGCCTGGTTAGCAAACCAGCCACAGAATGGCCTGTTTTTTTTTTTTTTTTTTTTGGGGAGATATTGCAGAAATAAATATATATATCACAATGACCAAATTTCTGAGAGAACTAAGTTTCACCGATTTTATGAAATCGAAAGGCCGTCTAGGTTTAAGTCATTAAATAAGGAATTAAAAAATACCAGGTGGTACTTTTAGTTATTTTCCTAATATAGATATTTACACTGTCTAAAAGAGGAGCTCCCAATGAGTGTATGAGCAAAACATTTACAAGGACATAAACTCAAGAGGAAGAAGAAGAAGCCGGCAGGGTGGTGCAGTGGTTAGCACTGTCGCCTCACAGCAAAAACGTTCTGGGTTTGAGCCCAGCAGCCAACGGGGGCCTTTCTGTGTGGAGTTTGTATGTTCTCCCCATGTCTGCGTGGGTTTCTTCTGGGTGTTCCGGTTTCCCCCACAGTCCAAAGACATGCAGGTTAGGGGTGGCCTTGGGCTGAAGTGCCCTTGAGGAAGGCACCTAACCCCCAACTACTCCCTGGGCGCTGTAGCATAGCTGCCCACTCATTGCTCACTTGTGTGTGTGCATGTGTGTGTTCACTGCTTCAGATGGGTTAAATACAGAGGACAAATTTCACTGTGCTTGAATGTGACAAATAAAGGCTTCTTCTTCTTTGACACCACATGCGATGCACCAGAAACAACACCACAACATTTATTATGGTGTGTCTCTGCTGGGTGCCTGGTGAACAGCAGTGAACCAGTGCTTTCACTTTACATCATTGCTATATAGTTATGATTGAATATCAAACATGATATGTCAAATAGTTGTCTGGTTACATCTGTCATGTCCATGTGCGTTGGTTTTTGGAGTGCAACCACAGATTGCAAAGTATACGCACGCCATTAGGACTAATTTGCATGCACCTGTTCCTGACAGAGTGCAATCACAGCGCATACATATAAGGACTCTCAGTAACACATAGACTTTGAGAAGTATATGCTCAGTACGCTGCTTCTAACATTATCAAGCCTTGCATTTTGTATCGCTTTTCTGGTTTTGACCCTGTTTGTGTTTTTGGACTGTGAGTATTGTATTACCTCTGATATCCTGTCTGTGCCTCACTGGACCACTGCCAGTTTTTTGACTCTGCGTTTGTCTATATTTTGGATCTGTTTGCTAGCGTGCTTTCAATAAAACTCCTCCTGCGATTACATCCATCAATTGCCATTACATGACAGAAACTGTCAATTGTCCAACAAGCTAGTGGACTAAAACTGTTTTAATGAGTTTTATATGAAACTGTTGTGAATATTTTTCCATAAAATGTCTTAGTAAATAATTCTGTTATTTTATTTTATTTTTTTAAAAAGCAAATTAAACATAAGCGCTGGATAAAAACCCATCTATCTTATGGAAATAAAGATACAAATTTCATAGTCTGGTGGTGAAGTGTTTATGGGATATGTTGCCTTGCACTTGTGATTGGGTTCTCTGTGGTGGGACACGTACATATGAATGAACAGAAGTCGTATGGTCAAGCCATCAAAAATTAGGTCGATGCATGACCATATTCTCTTTGGTATGGGGCTTTGCTCTGGGAGGGGAGCTCCGCTAAAACTGTGGCTGACTACTTAAGAGAGAAATTTTAAAAGTTGTGATCAGTATCACATTTTTCTTTTGATGAGACTGCACATGGTAATTCCCTAGTAGTTACATTGTGCTACTGTGAATGAACAACATATGACCAAATCATGGATAGATGATATAGTACGCAACAACTGTTAGAACATGGCCTCATGACTGAACTGCTGCCGATGAACGAGCAAACCTGCTGTTTCTTGCACCTTTCAGTGTTCTGCTCTGAGCCACTGCACTGCGCAGCAGGATGACTCATACATGGAGTGGGGTGGTTCATTTAGATGCATAAAGGAAAGTCTGCAATGTCTTAAAAAAATAACTGTTGGTATAATTATGTTTACTTATTTGATGTTATTCGAAGGTCAAAGTTTTACACTGTAAAGTATCTAATCTGTTAAAATGGAAAAACACTCGATTTATCAGCTATAATTTTTCTAATTTCACATTAGTTCTTTTGTTTCTTTGTATGTACAACAAAGAAGAACATATTAAAAAGTTAGACAATTCTTTTTTTTCTTAAATTTATCCCTTTCAGTAAATCATTAAGAATTCTCAACTGAAACCTGCAAAAGAGCATTTCCCTGTAGATGACTTGCAACCACATGATCAAAATGTGCTACGTCATGAGTGTCCACCATGACGGTGGATATACAAAGCAACTAGGATGGCAGCCGCTGAAAGCATGTCTGTAAACAATGCTGAATTTTCTCAGTATTACCACGATTTTAATGATCGAGCGAAGAAAGATATGTGTGGTTTTGACCCATATTATTTAAAAAAGTCAGACTTTTCTGAAGATAAGACGCTTCTACCCAGGGCCGTCGACAGGGGGGGACAACCGGGTATTTTGTCCCGGGCCCAGGCATGAGGGGGGGCCCAGAACTGGTCCCTCATGAAGATGCCATTAATCATTCTGTTTCATTTCAAAATGTGTTGATTTGGGGGAGAAAAATGTGCTATATTTGCATTCAATGAATGATTTCTGGTTCTTTTGCCTTTATTGTCTTCGAAAATAGATTCAAGAACCCACCTACCACCCCTAATGCAGAAATGGTTTGGTCTTTGATTAAGGCGCCAAATAACACGGCACTATTCCATCATAACGCTTCGACAATAAGCGTGCGAGCCCGTTTGCCAACATGCACAAGTCAGGAGCAAAGAAAAGAGAAAAAGAGATGAAGAAGCCAAGAGCCTCAGGGGCTCACTGCATAGATATTTTAGAAAATATTCAGATGATGCAGCAGGTGGTGAAGGCAGTGGGGCAGCTGAGCCAGGTAAGACACAGATAACTTTTTTCCAGCCCCGTAATGTAACCCCAGCACGCGCGACGCGCCATTCATAATTATAAAGTAGGGGATAGCAGGGTACACTGAGTGAACACTGAAATGCACAGGGCATTGAATTATTTCATAAACATGTCGGTTTAATAACACTGTGTTGCATATATCTCAATGAAGCAAAGAATAGCACATTGGCCCGCAATCATATCCAAATGTTTTAGGCACGCTTGCTGAGCTGCGCTGAGCTGGACTCCGGTTAGCTGAAAGCCCGTGGAACGCTGCCTCTTGTTAATTAAACCTTATTTTGTTGGAAATCATCCCGTGTAGATACGACGGCATGTGAAATTGCCAGCTAGATAGAGTTTAATGTAACGAATGGGCTATAAATGGGGTGTTTTGAGGTTAGTCTGTTGCAAAACATTAAACTTTCGCTTAGACTGGATACTCTTCAAACAATTCCCTTGCTCAAGTGAAAAATGATAGGCCTGTATGAAAAGCGCAATTAATGAAAGTAGCCTAATAAGCCCTAAATGAATAAAACAACCTCTGTTTTATTGTTGTTGCTTACACGTTAAGATTTTGAAATCTTCTCGGTCCAGTTCTATATCCAGGGAACGTTGTAATCCTTTTGGTTTATCAGTAATAAACGTGTCAGCCCCCAGGTCAGATAGGCTAATGTTACGTGGTTGGGAGGGTGTCAATTTTTTTTGTAACATTCTAAATCGAGTACGGAAAGGACGTTTATGAAAAACAAGACAAAAAAATACACTGAAAAACTCACTGTACACATCACTAGTGGCACACACGGACTGGCCATCGGGAGTAGCGGGAGTTTTCCCGGTGGGCTGGTCCCATACGAAAAAGAACAGTAAAGAACTTATAAAAATGTACCACTGTCTTAGTAGTAAATCCTTATAAATATAAGGATAAATCCTTATAAGGATTTATAAATAAATATATATGCCATGTATGATTTACTCCTGAAAGTGTCCCATTTTGCATTTTCCTCATACAAATTTTTTATGAAAATCTAGTATGTATGAAGTGAACATTGTGCATGTTTTTTACAGATAATGTGTATGATGAATTACACCGTCTTTGTATGCTTCATGTAATGTTTGTAGTTTTAAATTATATTTTACAGTTTAAAATGTATATGTCTTTTATATGTAAATCCACATATGTTTGTGTTTCTTAAAGAAACTGTTAACATTGCTTATCATATTAAAGGCCAGCGCGCAACTGTTTTTTTTTTTTTTTCTCCGCTGGCCCACGCTGAACCACCGGCCCACCGGGAAAACTCCCGCTACCCCCAATGGCCAGTCCGTGTGTGACTAGTGGTGATGCTTCTATGTTCAGATTTTGGGAAAGCCATAACTCCGTTCTCATTGAGGCCCAGTTCCATCCCGTAAACAATCATTTTGGTTTATCAACTACCTGCGCTCAAACATGTCACAGGAGAGGCTCAATGGGCTGGCTATGCTCTCTATAGAGCGCGAACTTGCAAAGAAGCTGGACTTCAATGACCTTATTGATGACTTTGCCACAGCAAAAGTCCGGCGCATTGCATTTCGCACCTGAATAGTTGCAGACTAAGGAAATGTTCAAACTGTAAAATATGTTGAAATGTTGAAATAAAATGGTTGACTGTTATAATGGGCTTGGAATACCTGTTATTTAAGGGTTGGAGTGAATGGAGACTGTGAAAAGAGGGGTTGGGTGTGGGTGGCTGCTGTGTGGCGATGTGCGTTCGCGCGTGTGTGTGTGGGGGGCACTCAGATTATTGGGGGGGGCCCCACTCAGATTATTTTGTCCCGGGCCCAGCCAAAGCTGTCAACGGCCCTGCTTCTACCGACCATCAAGTATGAATACAGGTCATTTCATCCAATGACCATTTCGTCCAATAGTTAAGACATTTTGTCCAAAGCCTTTTTCATACGCACTATCAATTATTTTATATTTCAGGTATTTTTTGTTCAAAAAAAGGAGGCAATCTCAATGGATTTTGGCCGAAGCAAAACACATTTTTGTAAAGCAAATGAGTGCCATAGTACGTGCGCTTTGGCACTAAAGAGCATACTAAGGGGGGTAACTACTGTACGTCAGCCCGTGCTACTTGCTGACCCTGGGATGAGTTAACTCCCTTGTTACTGCAGGCTGCACGCTTGCATGTCTATGTTTCTGGCTGGATCATATTAAATCTTCAGGCATGAAGCAACGCTCTTGTTGGGGCTTTGTTTGCGAATCCTGGGCCGAGGCATGGTCCTACCGACCTGAGACCACGCGCTTTCCAATGGGGAGGCTTAGAGGCAGGTGCCTGTAAAATTTGGCTTTGCTGTGAGCTCTGTTGGCTGAGTTATGAATTTTTAAAGCTGGCTGGATCATATTAAAGCTTTAGGCACCAAGTAGCGCTCTCGCAGGGCTTTCATTCGCAAACACAGGAATACTAGAAATATAAAATAATCGATAGTGCGTATGGAAAAGGCTTTGGATGAAATATCTTAACTATTAGACAAAATGGTCATTAGACAAAGTGTCCTGATCCCCTCATCTCCCCTCTGTACTAAGCCTCAGAGTTTCCTCGCCCTCTTTCAGAATCATGGACGGAATTCTAAAAAATCAGAACGTGCCACGGTCACAAGTACTGTTGTGACCACAACCATATACAGCACAAAGAACGCTTAAAGCGGTGGAAAAACAAAGAGAGTTGCACACA
Source organism: Neoarius graeffei (assembly GCF_027579695.1). Classification (NCBI taxonomy): domain Eukaryota; kingdom Metazoa; phylum Chordata; class Actinopteri; order Siluriformes; family Ariidae; genus Neoarius; species Neoarius graeffei. The sequence goes on from NC_083588.1 coordinate 36,087,170, forward strand.
CGTGACTATGTTTTGTATGGAAGTCACTTGACCCCGCATTTGTATATCCACCAACATGGCCAACAGCCGGGTTTCTATTTTGCTTTGACGTCACTTGCAAGTTAAGGATCGGAGAACCCCTTTAAGAAGGTAGAACCCATAAATATCCGCGTTTATTTTCAGTAGCCACTTTAATCTGGTTAAGATCACAGTGGATCTTGGATCCCAGGAATGCTGGGTCTAAAGCTGGAATATACCCTGACCACCACAAATTTCACACCTAGGGCCAATTTAGCATAGCCAAACCACTTACCAGCATATTTTTGGGATGCAAGAGGAATCCAAAGGAAACCCACAAGGACATGGAAAGAACATGCAAAATTTGAGCTCAGGATCAAACCCAGAACCTGGAAGCAGTGAGGTGGAAACACCATGCTGCTGTATTACTATCCAAAGAGCTCTTGGCTTATCTGCCGAAGGTTAACATCTCAACATTGTGAAGTGTAATAACGTCATGTCTGTTGACATTGCAACTGACACACACTAAGGATTTAACTTCATCTTACTTTCAGCTCATTTTGGATAGTGCTTATAGATGTCATCCCTAATCAGAACTCATAAACCTAGAATTATACTGTAGACTATGTATATATCCAGGACATGAGTGATGATGTAGGTATCATCATTGTAATGCACATATACAGTATTTGGTCATGTTCTCATTTAAATTTCTTCAATTATCAGAGTTACAGTGAATTGCACATGAATCACATATGGCATCATTGGCATCTATGTACAGTGGTGCTTGAAAGTTTGTGAACCCTTTAGAATTTTCTATATTTCTGCATAAATCTGACCTAAAACATCATCAGATTTTCACACAAGTCCTAAAAGTAGATAAAGAGAACCCAGGTAAACAAATGAGACAAAAATATTATACTTGGTCATTTGTTTATTGGGGAAAATGATCTAATATTATAGATCTGTAAGTGGCAAAAGTATGTGAACCTTTGCTTTCAGTATCTGGTGTGACCCCCTTGTGCAGCAATAACTGCAACTAAACATTTCCGGTAACTGTTGATCAGTCCTGCACACCAGCTTGGATGAATTTTAGCCCATTCCACCATACAGAACTGCTACGGATGTGTCATGCAGTCTGATCAGCTGCTTTTCATTCTCTAGAGGTTGTCAAGTATGCATGTGTTATGACCTGTGATTTTGTTACCTATATTTTTTAAAGGTATCCTTCTGCTTTTTCCAGCTGGTTGAGTAACTTGCCAGCAGTTTATCAATAATTGCATTTTTCCTGGAACATAAATCCACAAATGCACAATAAGAAAGCAGTGATATGTTACAGTAGTATAAAATCCTTATATTACTGCCTCTGAAGTCTGATTGTTGGGTAGTTCTAAGGTTTCTACAGTGGTGCTTGAAAATTTGTAAACCCTTTAGAATTTTCTATATTTCTGCATAAATATGACCTAAAACATCAGATTTTCACACAAGTCCTAAAAGTAGATAAAGAGAACCCAGTTAAACAAATGAGACAAAAATATTATACTTGGTCATTTATTTATTACATATAAGTATGTGAACCTTTGCTTTCAGTATCTGGTGTGACCCCCTTGTTCAGCAATAACTGCAACTAAACATTTCTGGTAACTGTTGATCAGTCCTGCACACCGGCTTGGAGGAATTTTAGCCCATTCCTCCGTACAGAACAGCTTCAACTCTGGGATGTTGGTGGGTTTCCTCACATGAACTGCTCACTTCAGGTCCTTCCACAACATTTCGATTGGATTAAGGTCAGGACTTTGACTTGGCCATTCCAAAACATTAACTTCATTCTTCTTTAACCATTCTTTGGTAGAACGACTTGTATGCTTAGGGTCATTGTCTTGCTGCATGACCCACCTTCTCTTGAGATTCAGTTCATGGACAGATGTCCTGACATTTTCCTTTAGAATTTGCTGGTATAATTCAGAATTCATTGTTCCATCAATGATGGCAAGCCGTCCTCGCCCAGATGCAGCAAAACAGGCCCAAACCATGATACTACCACCACCAAGTTTCACAGATGGGATAACGTTCTTATGCTGGAATGTAGTGTTTTCCTTTCTCCAAACGTAACACTTCTCATTTAAACCAAAATGTTCTATTTTGGGCTCATCCATCCACAAAACATTTTTCCAATAGCCTTCTGGCTTGTCCACGTGATCTTTAGCAAACTGCAGACAAGCAACAATGCTCTTTTTGGAGAGCAGTGGCTTTCTCCTTGCACCCCTGCGATGCACACCATTGTTGTTCAGTGTTCTCCTGATGGTGGACTCATGAACATTAACATTAGCCAATGTGAAAGAGGCCTTCAGTTGCTTAGAAGTTACCCTGGGGTCCTTTGTGACCTCGCCGACTATTACACGCCTTGCTCTTGGAGTGATCTTTGTTGGTCGACCACTCCTGGGGAGGGTAACAATGATCTTGAATTTCTTCCATTTATGCACAATCTGTTTGACTCTGGATTGGTGGAGTCCAAACTGTTTAGAGATGGTTTTGTAACCTTTTCCAACCTGATGAGCATCAACAACACTTTTTCTGAGGTCCTCAGAAATCTCCTTTGTTCATGCCATGATACACTTCCACAAACATGTATTGTGAAGATCAGACTTTGATAGATCCCTGTTCTTTAAATAAAACAGGGTGCCCACTCACACCTGATTGTCATCCCATTGATTGAAAACACCTGACTCCAATTTCACCTTCAAATTAACTGCTAATCCTAGAGGTTCACATACTTTTGCCACTCACAGATATGTAATATTTGATCATTTTCCTCAATAAATAAATGACCAAGTATAATATTTTTGTCTCATTTGTTTAACTGGGTTCTCTTTATCTAGTTTTAGGACTTGTGTGAAAATCTGATGATGTTTTAGGTCACATTTATGCAGAAATATAAAAAATTCTAAAGGGTTCACAAACTTTCAAGCACCACTGTATTTCATTTGCAATGCCATTATAAACAATCAGCCACCTTGACCATAGTACTAAGGACATATCAGCATGGCTTTTTTAATTGATTAAACAGCAACATCTGCACCCCAACAAACTTATTTGCCCTGTACACATAATTTAAGCAAAACACTAAAGTATCTGAAATGGGTCTTACATAAGTGTTTATACATTGTGCTGGTATTTTACACCAGTAAATGGTGAGAATTAAGCAAAATATAAAGACGCAAAAGCAGAAAAGCAGTTCATATGTGTGTGGTTGGAAGAGAATCTAACAGCTGAGGAATTTGTGCAGCAAATAAAAAAAGGGTCCATGGAGACGTACAGCATGGGCCAAGAACATGCATGGTGGATTGTCTGACACATGTCATGCTTTTGAGTATGTTCCCTAGCAACATCACATGAATGACTTCTGATGTAAGTCTAAGGAATAAGACAATTAGTAAATCATAAAAGTCAGCAACTGAGTGGCACTCGTTCCATTGGGTGGTCATGTTTAGGTGAGTCCAGCCTGGTTTAGTAGCTTTGTGCATTGGGTTCAAAAAAGTGGGATGACTAAACACTTCACACTGCGACAGGTCACACCATCGAAGAAACCACATTCAGTTCAAGGACACGTTGCCTTGTGATTTGTACACTGATTGTCTACAGAGGCTTCTACAGAAACGAGGTGAGAGGAAGGTGAGTGATTTAAATCCTCCATCGCCATTAGTCACCCCAAGATTAAATAATGAGCCTACAAATTCTACACGTTTAAGACATTAACTTGCACCAAATTGTACACTTTAATAGAAACAAATATGCTCATTCATGCAATTATCTAATCAGTCAATCAGGTGGCAACCGACAAGGATGTTTAAGGTCTTTGCTATGGCTATGTAGCTTTTTCCAGAGAAGAAGAAGCAGCTTAATTAGTTGCCAAGTATAGTCATGGACAAAAGTTTTGAGACTGACAGAAATGTTGGTTTTCACAAAGTTTGCTGCTTCAGTGTTTTTAGATCTTTTTGTCAGATGTTTCTATGGTATACTGAAGTACAATTATAAGCAGCTCACAAGTTTCAAAGGCTTTTATTGACAAACACATCAAGTTTATGCAAAGAGTCAATATTTGCATTGTTGACCCTTCTTTTTCAAGAGTCCTGCAATTCGTCCTGGCCTGCTGGATATCAGCTTCTGGGCCAAATCCTGACTGATGGCAACCCGTTCTTGCAGAATCAGTGCTTGGAGTTTATCACAATTTTTTGGGTTTTTGTTTGTCCACCTGCTTTTTGAGGATTGACCACAAGTTCTTGATGGGATTAAGATCTGGGGAGTTTCCTGGCCATGGACCCAAAATTTCAATGTTTTGTTCCCCAAGCCACTTAGTTGTCACTTTTGCCTTGGGACATGGTGCTCCATCATGCTGGAAAAAGCATTGTTCATCATCAAATTGCTCCTGGATCGTTGGGAGAAGTTGCTCTTGGAGGATGTTTTGATAGCATTCTTTATTCATGGCAGCATTCTTGGCCAAAATTGTGAGTGAGCCCACTCCCTTGGATGCGAAGCAACCCCACACATGAATAGTCTCAGGATGCTTTACTGTTGGCATGACACAAGACTCATGGTAGCGCTCACCTTTTCTTCTCCGGACAATCATTTTTCCAGATGTCCCAAATAGTCGGAAGGGGGCTTCATCAGAGAAAATAACTATACCTCAGTCCTCTGCAGTCTGCAAAAAGTCCTGGTTTGGATATCTTTTTGCACCCGCCAGATGTGGGTCACTTGGGAGGTTTGTAATGTGTCTTGGTCTGTCCTGTAAATTTGGTCAGATTTGATAATGGTAGCAAGAAACAGGTTTTAATATAAAATGTACACAGCAGTACTATTCATATTGATTATAGCCCATTATGATGATAACACCACACCTGGCACTGGTATTGTGGAAACCTTGGGCTGGAATGGAAACGCCTCATCTCTGATGTATTATGTATGTGCCATGTATTGACAAATAAAGAAGTGCTTTTGGATTCATTTAAAACAGTGAGTCAATCAGTCATGAAACAAGGTCTAACCACTAAACCAGTAGCTATTAAATAGATCACCAGGTGAATTAGCATAATTCACAAGTATGCTAGTTATGCTAACTTCAATTTTGTAGTGTGTTTAGTTGCAAAGAAAGAAAATCTCACATAACAAAATCATGAAATCTCATAGGGAAGTAATTATGATTTTAAAAACTTTCAACAAATAGCCTAATGTTGTGAGAAAAACAGTAAACATTAAACTACTCATCTCATCTCATCTCATCTCATCTCATTATCTCTAGCCGCTTTATCCTGTTCTACAGGGTCACAGGCAAGCTGGAGCCTATCCCAGCTGACTATGGGTGAGAGGCGGGGTACACCCTGGACAAGTCGCCAGGTCATCACAGGGCTGACACATAGACACAAACAACCATTCACACTCACATTCACACCTACGATTAATTTAGAGCCACCAGTTAGCCTAACCTGCATGTCTTTGGACTGTGGGGAAACCGGAGCACCCAGAGGAAACCCACGGAGACACGGGGAGAACATCCAAACTCCACACAGAAAGGTCCTCACCGGCCGCTGGGCTTGAACCTAGCTTCTTGCTGTGAGGTGACAGTGCTAACCACTACACCTCTGTGCCGCCTATTAAACTACGGTACTAACAATTGTTAATTATTTCTAATGTTACATCACGCTAATTCCTGGTGTAAACAGATCACCAAAGGTGCTACTAGTTCAGCTAACCTCTATTTTGTGCCATACTTTGTTGCAAAGGAAAAAAAAAAACTCACTTAACAAAATCATATAAAATGTGCATCATATATAATGTGTGAGAGATTTCAGTCAAAATTTTCATCAAATAATTGAGTAAGAAAAACAAAGACCGCTGCTAACTCTTTGTAGGAGCTGGATCTTGCTAATTTCTAGTTTTATATTAGATGAAATACAGAATCAGGTGTGATTTTCACAATATATTTTTATTGTTTTGTGGAAATTATACAAATCTGGCAATACTTTTAATACTAATTATCAGTTATGTCAGACAACTGGATTTTTCACAATTTAAGAAAAAGACTGAAATCTCATTTCTTTTTTCATTTTATTGTGGCAGCAATCATTTATTCAAATGTTAACACTTCTCATCTCACCCTTTGGCAGGAGTAGTTCAGCTATCAAGCAGTCCCTAGGGGACTTCACCTCATCTCACCTTTTCACATAGTCTATGTATTAGTTTTCTATTATATAATTGTTCGAGAATCCGTGGTGTGGTGACTCTCTATTCATCGCTTACTGATTTGCAGCTACATATGTTTGCCACTGGTTGTTTTTATTTGACTTCTGGAACACGTTTCTGTACCCTGCTTGATCACAAGTCTTATTGTACTCATTATTTCCTCATTACTATTGGCGAGACTATTTCCCTCATTCCTCATCCTCCTTGTCCTAGGCCTCAATTTGACCCCAAATGCTGAGAGCATTAGTTTTTTTGTTTTTCTGCTGTCATTGAATGCACAATGACAAAAATGATTAATCCAGTCTATGTTACTGGTCCTGTAGAGGGCCAAGAGGATGAGGTGTAATGGACTGTGTATAGTATGAAACATCAGGGTTACTTCTGAGTCTGGTGCCCTGGGGATCTGTCTGCATCCCAGCCTGACTCCGTAATTGCATGGCCAGTTGACTCTAGTGACTGTCGTTGGGGGAGGGCTGGGGTTGGGGCCTGTCTTTGGGGTGCTTGGATCATGTACTTTGTCCTGAGGGTGTGCTACAGGTCCCTGCTGGACCTAAGCATGCATGGATAAGCTTAATCTTTGGGGCAAACCTGTTTCTCTCTTTTTCATAACACACAGGATGTTCCAACCAGCACACAAAACTGTTATCGTCTGTTCTTCTGCTCCCAAGGTCAGCTTCTTACTTGGTAGTGCTCTGAACTCCTGTATCTGTTTCTATGCATGTCATTGTGGCAGAGAGAGTGTGGTCAAGCACCGGCTGTGAACAGCAAGGAGTCAGATTGAAGCAGCAGTCAGGCTGTCTCACCATTCCTCAATCCCAGGTTTCGGCACCAGTGTGACACTCTCATGGATTGGGAAATGAGGAACGGTGAGATAGGCTTAACAACGCAAGGTGCATTTTATTTTTTCTGTAGTCACTTTTCAGTGACGTTCACTCTCACACAAACACAGTGCTGGGTGACTCAGCTCTCTCTCTAATTACTGGCTATCTAAAAGACACACAGAGATGCACTTTAATAGACAGTCAGTAATTAAACACAGGTATGACTCATCCAGGGGCAATTTCTCAGAGACAACAAGGGAAGCCGAACTTCCCCTAAAATTCTCTCCCCAAACTGCGGCGTCTACGACGTTGAATTCTCATTAAAACAATAACTTGCATAACATAATATATGCCCAAGATTGTATTTACGTTCATAACTATCCCTATGTCATCCTGTAACTTATTTGAGTGATGTCTGACGAACTTGCAGATCGCTACGAGAATCACCTTTGCTGGCAGCCGGGTATCCGTTGCAGTCTACGAGATGGCTCTGAACAGCCAATTTCGGCTAGTTGTTATTGGTTAAAATTGACAAAATTGTCACTTCCAGGGAAGCCGGGTATCTCTGGGGGTAAACGGGACATGGGAGGGCCAAGAAGCCGGGCTGATAAAGGATTATTGGAGGTGGTGTTTGAAAGACATGAGGAGGGCGGTCGCTGTACTTCGGTGTCGGCGAGGAACACGGTAAGCATGATCAGTCAGTCCCTAGCGGATGTCGAGAAAGTGTAGTCGTGTGCCAAAGTGCTGTCCGAATTTCTTTTCATATAAACGTTTCTTCTCATTGATGTCTCTGTACATTACTCTGTAAATAAATGTAAATATTACTCATTGTGCTCCGTTAACTTTCATCCATTCTATCAGTTTGATCATTCGTGAATTCACTCATTTATTTCATTTGTAGTTCAATCAACGTGGTTGTAGGCTAGCTTGAGCCTTATTGGGATCTGCAGTGCTAGCTGCTAACAGCTGGTATCTATCTGCTATAATGGCAAACGTCGTGGACATGCTTTTGTCAAAACATTTTGACACTCTGCCATATGAGGAGAAAGTGAGAATTAAAGAGCAAGGCAGACCAAAGCCCAAGCTTAATCTCATTCAAAAATCAGCAGGTCATAACAGGTCTTTTCAGGTGTCTTGGTATTAAAATGTGAACTGGTTGACTGGGTCTCCTGTGACTAATAAAATGTACTGTTGGCCATGTCTTTTGATGAAGCCCTCTCAGGGAAATTTAGTTTGGTCAAAAGATGGGTTTGGGGACCTGGTGAATTTCAAAAGGGCTTGCAAAAGGCATGAAACGAGCAATGAGCATGTCACTTCATGTGCAAGACTTAGCTGTCTGGGGAGGGTCAGGGTGGAACATGCCATCGATGAAGGTGCTCGTATACAGTGTGCAAGGCATAATGAAATAGTCACTCAAAACAGGGCCTTCCTGAAACGTTTGATAGATGTTACCTCATTGCTTGGCCGTCAGGAACTGTCATTCAGGGGGCACAATGAGAGTCATGAATCAGACAACAAGGGGAATTACAGAGAATTTACTGAAACATTAGCAAAATATGACTCTGTCCTAGCCACACGTTTTCAGTCATCAGCTGTGTTTACTGGTATGTCTCACACCATTCAAAATGACCTGATCAATGCACTTGCTGCCACTGTTTCTGACGAGATAGCCAGTGAAGTGCAGGCTGCTCCCTTTTTTGCTTGGCAGGTGGATGAGACCACAGACATATCCTGTCATGCCCAAATGTCTGTCATTGTTCACTATGTGGATAGGGCAGGTGCAATCCAGGAGCGTTTTATTGGATTTTTTGATGTGTCAGAAGGCCGCGATGCTCAGTCTGTGTTTGAGGTTTTGCAGCAGTGTGGGTGCAATCAGTTAATTATTGAAATTAAGTGATCAATCTCGTTAAATCAGTCTCATTAAATTTGAAGGTTAATAATTAAAACGAATCAATCCCATTGAATCGTTTACTTTGACTCATTTGAATTGAATCATACTATAGAATCACTCATTTGAAGTGAATCGTTCAACGAATCATTTAGTGAATCGTATAGTGAATCGTTCAATGAATCATTTAGTGAATCATACCATTAATCCTGGTGCTTAATAATAAATTACCAACAGCTAGATTATGGTATATTTCCAAATTATTACAATCACTTACCACATTACATAACTTTTATATGCACCCTTTTGAATTCGAGGGAGATTAGGGACTTCATATATCGTTCACCCAAATAAAACACAGTTTGTTTAATAAATGAATTTATTATAACAAAGATAAAAATAATAAATCAATATATACAAGCAGTGAGGTGTGTATATACATGTGTGGTGTGTGTGTGTATGGCCTAGCTTGTTGCTAGCTAAAACAAAGGAATGTTATCTAAGTAGAACAAAGGATTAGCTCTGTTGCTAATGTGTGCTTGTGTGTGTGTGTGCGTGTGTGTGTGTGTGTGTGTGTGTGTGTGTGTGACCTAGCTTGTGTGTTTGTTAGGCCTGGTGAGGCCTACTGAGCACGTGTCGCTAAAGACAAAGGGAAGCTATCTAAAGTGTATCAGGCCTGGTCAGGCCTGTTGAACATGTGTTTTCTCAGTAACAAAGATTCCACACTCATAACATTACCAAACTCACTGAAACCTTGATAAGGTCAAAATGTATGATAAGGAAATTAGTGTTAGTCAGAATAAGAGAGAGAGAGGGAGCATGCGCAGCCTATCTATTAAACAATTGAGAGAACATAGAACCAAAATAAATCAACACGCTGCGTGTCTAACAGTGTAACAGAGAAACCTGGGTTTAAATTCACACTATTCCAATAAAAGCAAATTCCTAAGACTATCCTAATTATGCCCAAATGCCAAAATCTTACTTAATCCTGCCTTTAGCAAGATATGAAGAACTATTCGCCGGTGTAGTTTCGGGCCTCGCCGTGGGAGCACGTGAGCCGCTTGTGATGGAGGCGTAGAAAACTTTAGGGTCCAGCGGAGCACTTGGGTGGTTCCCGTGGAAAGCAGAGGATTCTTGGTCCAAACCTCAGCGTTCGTGAGGAAATGTCTCTGATCAGAATAAGATGCACAGCGCTTTTGAGTTAAAAAGGATTCAATCGCTTCTTAACTTTTAACTGCCTGGGCTGCAGTCGTGACGTCACTTCTAATACAAGTAAACCGATTGTAACTCAGGTTGAGTTTAAAGATCGCGCAACTCTAGAGTTTACCTTTGCTAAGGGTAAGAAAGAAAATCGCGCTGAGTGATGGATCTTGCAAGAAAGAAGATGTCTTTTTGGGTGGAGAGCATCCCTTTATGCGTCTAGCTCCCTTGAAAACCAGACACGAGAGACAAAGATGGAAGCGTTGTCCCATTGTTTTATGTGCGCATGGCGGACTGACGTAGATGATCCCGCCCACGCGTGACGTAGGTCACGCAGAAGAGGACTGGGACTTGTAGTCCTGACACAAGATGGCGGCATGATACCTACAGCAGAATATGCATGCTCACAATTTTGAGGAAAAACTTGTGGCACAAACATATGATGGGGCTGCAGTTATGGCATTGTCTCTCAATGGTCTGCAAGCCAGAGTCAGGGCAGTAGCTCCTAGTGCCATGTTTGTGCATTGTTATGCACATAGACTGAACTTGGTGTTGTCCCAGGGTGCTAAATGCATACCTCAAGCAAGAGTGTTTTTTGCAACGTTGTCTGGGTTTGCGACATTCTTTGCGAAATCAACTAAAAGAACATCTTTTCTGGAATCTGCAGAATGTTCAAGACTGCCCCAAAATGCACCTACTAGGCGGAATTTTAGTTCCCGCATAGTGCGCACTGTGCTTGAAAATTATGATGCTTTGATCAGGATTTTTGACAGCTTAATTGCTGATAAAAGCATGGATGATGATACAGTTGACTGTGCCAAGGGGTATGTGATGAGGATGGAGGACTTTGAGTTTGCCTTCCTGCTGCAGTCCTTCTATAACATCTTTTGTGAGACAGATGTTGTGTTTGACATTGTGCAAGCCAAGGCCATGGATGTCCTTTTCTGCAAAAAGAGAGTAGAGGCCTGCTTTCTTTTGCAGTGGAGAAAAGGTCAGAGGAGGCTTTTCAAGCTGTGTATGTCAAAGCTGCAAATATGACAACAGACCCTCGAGATGTGCCCTTGAGAAAGCGCCACTCCACGTTGTCAGATCCACAGGAGCATTACAGAAATTTGTATATGGCCATCTTTGATAACATAATTTAACAGATTTCTCGTCGTTTTGCAAACCTGGAAAGTCTGCGCTTCCTTGAACTGGTTAACCCAGGAAGGTTTGATGAAATGAAGCTGGTGTTTCCAGAGGAAGCATTCCAGAGTGTTGAGAAAATGTATGGTCATTTTTTTGATTCAGGGAGACTACGGTCTGAGCTGCAGGTTTGGTACAAAAACACTGACTTGCAGGGCACTCTGGGCAAGCTGAGTGATTCTCTGTTGTTTTTCAAAGACATGGAGCTGGACAGTTCAGTGCCCCAGCTACACAAGCTGCTGTCTTTAGTTGCAACTATTGGCACCACATCAGCTGGAGTAGAGCGTAGCTTCTCTTGTTTAAAAAGAGTGAAGTCTTTCACTCGAAATACAATGGGCCAACACCGTTTAAGTAGTCTTGCTCTGCTGGCCATTGAGAAGAAATTGGTGAAGTCTCTGGAAAGCACAACCAGCTGGTATGACAGGGCCACAGACCATTTTCTGGAAAAGGAGCGGAGGGCAGAATTTGTGTATAAATAGTGTGCATCATATAATGTTCATGAATCTGAAGTGTGTATATTGTTCAGTAATTTTAAGAGAATGGTGGGCTCTATGTTATAGGTTATACCTGGGTATAATATTCAAGGTTATGTGTGTTGCATAGCCTACCTGGTTATGAATTTCCAGACTGTGTTGCAGAAGATGTTCAAGGATGTGTTGCACAGCTGGGTGTTGTGTTAAAGACTCTGTGTTGCATATCAGGCTATGATGTTCAAGGCTCTTCATTGAATAGCCAGTGATTTTTGGATGTTTGATATTTTTGATTAAGGATATGAGGCACTAGCCTGGCAAGCCAGACTATAACATGAAATGTACAAGCAAAAATACTTTCTGCCACTAGGTGGGGTTGTCTAGTTCACTATGCTAATGGGACACACCATTCTATGCTTTGATATCCGGCCTACAGGTTTTACGATGAATGCGTAAAATGGGCTTCCCCTGTTTTAAAAAGCAGCAGCAGCCACTGGTGTGATTATATACTAATGTTTGATTGAGAATAAATTGAAAAACATCTCTGAACCTGGTCTCTGTCTTCAGTCATCTCACTCCCGGGCCCGTAAGGAAGTCAATCGCTGAGTGACATATGCAAGGGGATTATTATTTCAACCTTCTATTCTCAAAATTTGGATACAAACAATTACAGAACCCAACAACCATCCATACATCCATCCATTCATCCAACATGATCATTATTATTATTATTATTATTATTATTATTAGTAGTAGTAGTAGTAGTAGTATTACTACTGTATTATTATTATTACGTATGAAATTGTGCTGTATGCCAGGTGTGTAAAATCACTTTTCTTCTTTCTTTTTCCAGAAATTAACAGACACAGGTCAAAGAAAGATAAAAAACAAGAAGACAGAGTCATCTATATCCCCCGCCCTATATACCAACTATATACCAAGTTTCAAGATATTATTTGTCACATTCTTGACGTTCTGCTGCAGGAAACCAACCCTACCTCTTTACACTGACCTCAGCAGCCCATGTTCCATCCATCCATCCATCCATCCATCCATTATCTGTAGCCGCTTATCCTGTGCAGGGTCACGGGCAAGCTGGAGCCTATCCCAGCTGACTATGGGCAAGAGGCGGGGTACACCCTGGACAAATCACCAGGTCATCGCAGGGCTGACACATAGAGACAAACAACCGTTCACACTCACATTCACAACTACAGTCAATTTAGAGCCACCAATTAGCCTAACCTGCATGTCTTTGGACTGTGGGGGAAACCGGAGCACCCGGAGGAAACCCACACAGACATGGGGAGAACATGCAAACTCCACACAGAAAGGTCCCCGTCAGCCGCTGGGCTTGAACCCAGAACTTTCTTGCTGTGAGGTGACAGTGCTAACTACTACACTACCGTGCCACCCGACAGAAACATGAAACATTCAAATTTCTCAAATTTCTTAGGATGAAAAGGCACGTCTACAGTGGGGCAAAAAAGTATTTAGTCAGCCACCAATTGTGCAAGTTCTCCCACTTAAAAAGATGAGAGAGGCCTGTAATTTTCATCATAGGTACACTTCAACTATAAGAGACAGAATTCACCTACAAACAAGCAAGATTTCTGGCTCTCACAGACCTGTAACTTCTTCTTTAAGAGGCTCCTCTGTCCTCCACTCGTTACCTGTATTAATGGCACCTGTTTGAACTCGTTATCAGTATAAAAGACACCTGTCCACAACCTCAAACAGTCACACTCCAAACTCCACTATGGCCAAGACCAAAGAGCTGTCAAAGGACACCAGAAACAAAATTGTAGACCTACACCAGGCTGGGAAGACTGAATCTGCAATAGGTAAGCAGCTTGGTGTGAAGAAATCAACTGTGGGAGCAATTATTAGAAAATGGAAGACATACAAGACCACTGATAATCTCCCTCGATCTGGGGCTCCACGCAAGATCTCACCCCGTGGGGTCAAAATGATCACAAGAATGGTGAGCAAAAATCCCAGAACCACATGGGGGGACCTAGTGAATGACCTGCAGAGAGCTGGGACCAAAGTAACAAAGGCTACCATCAGTAACACACTACGCTGCCAGGGACTCAAATCCTGCAGTGCCAGACGTGTCCCCCTGCTTAAGCCAGTACATGTCCAGGCCCGTCTGAAGTTTGCTAGAGAGCATTTGGATGATCCAGAAGAGGATTGGGAGAATGTCATATGGTCAGATGAAACCAAAATAGAACTTTTTGGTAAAAACTCAACTTGTCGTGTTTGGAGGAGAAAGAATGCTGAGTAGCATCCAAAGAACACCATACCTACTGTGAAGCATGGGGGTGGAAACATCATGCTTTGGGGCTGTTTTTCTGCAAAGGGACCAGGACGACTGATCCGTGTAAAGCAGACCTGGGCATTTTACGGCCCGCGGGCCGCATCCGGCCCTTTGGTTCATTCTGACCAGCCCGCGTAAGGTTAATTAGAAATTACAAAATAAACGCATTTTCTAATTTTACCTCATGCATGGACTGAATGTGCATTGCTTTTATTTTGAAGTTGTGTTCAACAAAAACGCAATGCGCGCGACATGAACATGACATGAAATCCCACGAAACCTAATCCCGCGATAACTACTTCCGTAATTTGTCCAGACCAACCACAAACTTGTACGTCATCCTTCAAACGGTCCAGCCAATAACATCGTGTGACGTCACCAGCAGGCGCCGGAGCCCGAGCTGATCTGTAGATCTGATACCTACACCGAATCGACACGGCATCATTATTATAATATGATGTATCTTGCTTGATATGTGGAGTAGAAAGACAATACTGTGATGTCTTTATTGTGTTTTGGGGGGGGAAATGGTACAAACGTTCACATTTTGTTAACCATTGTTTTGGGAAATTTGATTGAATAAATAATGTTTTTTGTAAGGCAACCTCGTTTTTTCCATACTCTTACCAGTCTTAGCAGCTTGTAAAAACAATGTTATTTACTGTTTTATATAAAGAAATACAATTAATATTATGCAGAATTTAGTTCAGCCTTTTGGTCCGGCCCTCCACAAGATTTTCTGTTTCTCATGTGGCCCCATGGAAAAAATAATTGCCCACCCCTGGTGTAAAGGAAAGAATGAATGGGGCCATGTATCGTGAGATTTTGAGTGAAAACCTCCTTCCATCAGCAAGGGCATTGAAGATGACAATGATCCCAAACACATCGCCCGGGCAACGAAGGAGTGGCTTCGTAAGAAGCATTTCAAGGTCCTGGAGTGGCCTAGCCAGTCTCCAGATCTCAACCCCATAGAAAATCTTTGGAGGGAGTTGAAAGTCCGTGTTGCCCAGCGACAGCCCCAAAACATCACTGCTCTAGAGGAGATCTGCATGGAGGAATGGGCCAAAATACCAGCAACAGTGTGTGAAAACCTTATGAAGACTTACAGAAAACGTTTGACCTCTGTCATTGCCAACAAAGGGTATATAACAAAGTATTGAGATGAACTTTTGTTATTGACCAAATACTTATTTTCCACCATAATTTGCAAATAAATTCTTTAAAAATTAGACAATGTGATTTTCTGGATTTTTTTCTCATTTTGTCTCTCATAGTTGAGGTATACCTATGATGAAAATTACAGGCCTCTCTCATCTTTTTAAGTGGGAGAACTTGCACAATTGGTGACTCACTAAATACTTTTTTGTCCCACTCTACATCACCTTGTTAACATGTATACCCAGAGGTGGACAGTAACGAAGTACATTTACTTGAGTACTGTACTTAAGTACAGTGTACAGTGTTCTGTAGCATCTCTCAGAGGGGAGAAGTACTGTACGCAAAAACAACCAGTTTTTCCCTCAGGCTGTCTCTGTGATGAACAGCTAAAACCCGACTCAAAGAACAGTAACATCAACTGTGAAAAACCTGCACACTCATACCGTCATTCTGTGCGCACTGTATATTTATATTTATATTTGCTAAGTCATCCTTGCACTATGCACCATTTTGCACCAAAAGATATATATATATATATATATATATATATATATATATATATATATATATATATATATATATATAGTGGTGGCTGGTAGTCTTTCAAACAGGGGAGGCTGGTTGGTTATGATATTTCCAGATTTTAAAAGAAAAACGAAAAAACACATCAATTTTGCCCATACTCTTGCCTCTGATCTGGCAGGGTCACAAACTGTGAAATAACAGGTTCTTTTGGCCCATTAGCTTACTGTCCAATATACATGATGGTGGTGTTGGGGGGAGGGGGTATATTTTAACATTTTATATTTTAAAATTGTGGCATGTTGTTTAAAAATTGATCATTATTGAAAGCAGCTCTTTGTCAGGAACTTCAGCAGTAACAGCAGAGTGTTCTGGAATAGGCACAAGCACTGACCTTGGGGAGCCAAACATAGAGCTGGGTGCCACACATTTCATTCAATGACACTTTCCCTATATTTTACTTATTTTGACTGAGAAATGTTTTATTGACTATTTTGATAACCCTTCACTTTTAATCCAGGTCTGTAGTGTGCAATGTTCTCGGCTGTGTTTTTGTTTAAAAATGTTTTCCAAATTGTAGCTGTGTTTAATTCATATCCAGAGAAATATATATTCCAATATAATATACTCAGCATAAACATTTTAAATAGATTCTATATTTTTGGTCCATCCATGACATATTACTAAAGTAGCCTATTTACTGTTGTTGATGTGGGTCACGTATTATTCCCAACCTTTTTCACCAAATCAATTTGAGGCGTTGGCCTACCCTGCTCTTTAATTTTAATTTTTTCCTCGAAAGGAAGACTGGCAAATGGCTTCGCCAAAATTAAATCAACAATGCTCGGCATCCGTGCGCAGCTTTCTTGCTAGCTGACTAGCCCCCTCAAGTTCAAGTTCAGTCACTCAAATAAACGAAATTTCTGGAACTAAGATAGCAAACTTGACAACACTATATTTACACTTTATTTACAATGAAAATATCTCATCTCATTATCTCTAGCCACTTTATCCTGTTCTACAGGGTCGCAGGCAAGCTGGAGCCTATCCCAGCTGACTACGGGCGAAAGGCGGGGTACACCCTGGACAAGTTGCCAGGTCATCACAGGGCTGACACATAGACACAGACAACCATTCACACTCACATTCACACCTACGGCCAATTTAGAGTCACCAGTTAACCTAACCTGCATGTCTTTGGACTGTGGGGGAAACCGGAGCACCCGGAGGAAACCCATGCGGACACGGGGAGAACATGCAAACTCCGCACAGAAAGGCCCTCACCGGCCACGGGGCTCGAACCCAGGACCTTCTTGCTGTGAGGCGACAGCGCTAACCACTACACCACCGTGCCGCCCCACAATGAAAATATATACAAACTAAAAAAGCTGGTAGAAACCGTATGTAATGAATGAAATCGAAATCTAAGCTGATCTCTTACAATACACCACAGCACTTGCGAATCCGCATGGGACTGAACTGAAATTCACCGCTGCCTGTCTATAGTTAAAACAAGCTGTCAATCAAAGAAAATATCCGGCCGCTTTCACCAATCACCAGTCTCCTCGCGGAAAGCTTTGCCATGTCCCTCCCACTGTGAGGCTGGGAGTCCATGGGCGGGTGTTTTCGCAGTATTTGTCCAATAATCGTCTTGCATTTTGATATTGAAAAGTGCATCGCTCCCAAATGCCATTGAAGTCCACTGAGGCTGGGAGTCCGTGGGAGTCCATGGGCGGGCGTTTTCGCAGTATTTGTCCAATAATCGTCTTGCATTTTGATATTGAAAAGCACATTGCTCCCAAATGCCATTGAAGTCCACTGAGGCTGGGAGTCCATGGGAGTCCGTGAGCGGGCGTTTTCGCAGTATTTGTCCAATAATCATCTTGCATTTTGATATTGAAAAGCACATAGCTCCCAAATGCCATTGAAGTCCACTGAGGCTGGGCTGCATCGCGCTGTCACGAGTGGGAAAAACTCACGCACATATTAGGCGAACTGGGGAAAGTTATAACGGAATGATTTCGCACTGTAGTTGGGTTGAGCACATATATTTCTATGATTCTGGATCTGAAATAGCAATGTTATAAGGTTGGCTATAACATAAGCCTAGCGCAATTCATCCTACACGATGTTCGTCATTTTTAGAGGAGGCTGAGCCTCCCTCGTTGTCTTAGAGCAATCGCCCATGGATGTGACTGATGAAGCCAAAGTGGATACTTCATAAATATATATTTTTTCCTCAAGCAAAACAAAACAATACATAGGATGAATGGCTTCAAGTGCTGATAAGAGCTGTTTCACCGTCATGGTTGTCTTTTTGAATAACACCAACTAACTCCTGCAAATACTGTAAGTCCAGTATATAGTACTGTGCAAAAATCTTAGGCACATGTAAAGAAATGCTGTAGACCAAAAATGGCTTAAAAATGATGAAATGAAATGCTTCAACATAAAAAAAATACTACAAACAGCAGTAAGCCTTAATAAATGAAACAAAGTCGATATTTGGTGTGAGACGACCCTTTGCTTTCAAAAAAAAAAAAATAGTTGTCTCAAGTACAGTGAGTGCAGTTTTATACGGAAATGAGCTGTAGGTTTTACTGAGCATCTTGCAGAACCAGCCACAGTTCTTCTGGACACTTTGACTGTCACACTCGCTTCTTAATTTTGCAGCAAAACCCAGTAGTCTTCATTATGTTTTCTTTTTTAATCTGAAAAGTGATCTCTCATGTAATATGCTGCTCAGATACAAACATTTTTTTCTAGAACATTTAATTTCGTATTGGAAAACAAACATTTGGAACTCTTAAAATATTTTTGTACTGACTTGATAATGTAGAAGTCATAAAATAGAAATCTATAACAAAGTTTGTATAAAAAAATAGGATGCCTAAGACTTTTGCACAGTACTGTATATATGCTGGAGTTTCTTATACCTTATTTTACAGGGACACACCAGCCTTAACTGCAGCACTAATGTCTCAATATAAGTTCTTATAAATATATCTGTAAGAGTCAAATGCGAGCTCAGTTTTGACCTTGTGGTCATTTCATTTAATTCTACTTGAATGATTACACTTAGATTTTACTGGTTATATTCAGAATTGCATTTTTGGCACTAACTAGGTTTTACTTTGGGACGTATGCAGTGGATATAAAAAGTGTACACACCCCATTAAAATGATAGGTTTTTCTAATGTAAAAAATGAGACCATGATAAATAATTTCAAAACTTTTTCCACCTTTAATGTGACCTATAACCTGTACAATTCAACTGAAAAGCAAACAAATATGTTTGGGGGGAAAGAATAAAAAAAAAAAATGTACAATAAGCTGGTTGCATAATTGTGCACACCCTTAAACTAATACTTTGTTGAAGCACCTTTTGATTTAATTACAGCATTCAGTCTTTTTGGGTTCACACCTGCCATCAATTAAAATGACTCTGATTAACCCCAAATAAAGTTCGGACATTTACTCAGTTGCATCCTCCAGTGAAAGCCAGGGTTCACAGAGAGCTTACAAAGCATCAAAGGGATCTCATTGTTGAAAGGTATCACTCAGGAGAAGGGGACAAAAACATTCCACGCCATTAGATATACCATGGAGCACAGTGAAGACAGTCATCAAGAAGTGGAGAAAATATGGGACAACAGTGAGATTACCAAGAACTGGACATCTCTCCAAAATTGATGAAAAGACAAGATGAAAACTGGTCAGGGCGGCTGCCAAGAGGCCTACAGCAACACTGAAGGAGCTGCAGGAATTTCTAGCAAGTACTGGTTGTGTACTACATATGACAGCAATCTCCCGTATTCTCCATATGTCTGGACTGTGAGGTAGGGTCAAAGAAAAACATCCAGGCCCGGCTAAATTTTGAAAAAAAAAACCAAAACAAAAATAAACAAACAAACAAAAAAATACATCGACTCTCGCAAAAGCATGTGGGAAAATGTGTTATGGTCTGATGAAACCAAGGTTGAACTTTCTGGCCACAATTCCAAAAGGTATGTTTGGTGCAAAAACAACACTGCACATCACCAAAAGAACACCATACCTACGGTGAAGCATGGTGGTGGTAGCATCATGTTTCAGGGTTGTTTTTCTTCAGCTAGAACAGGGGCTTTAGTCAAGGTAGAGGGAATTATGAACAGTTCTAAATACCAGTCAATTTTAGTCCAAAACCTTCAGGTGTCTCCTAGAAAGCTGAAGATGAATAGGAATTTCATCTTTCAGCAGGACAATGACCCCCCAAAAGTTTTGGAATGGCCCAGCCAGAGCCCAGACCTAAATCCAATTGAAAATCTGTGGGGTGACCTGAAGAGGGCTGTGCACAAGAGAGGCCCTCACAATCTGGCAGATTTGGAGTACTTTTGCAAGGAAGAGTGGGCAAATATTGCCAAGTCTAGATGTGGCAGGGTGATAGACTCCGACCCAAAAACACTGAATGCTGTAATTAAATCAAAAGGTGCTTCAGCAAAGTATTAGTTTAAGGGTGTGCACACTTATGCAACCAGCTTATTGTATGTTTTTTTTAATTTTTTATGGTCCCCCCCCCCCCCCCCCCCCCCCCCAACAGATGTGGTTGTTTTTTAATTGAATTGTACAGGTTATAGGTCACATTAAAGGTGGGAAAAGTTTTGAAATTATTTATCGTGGTCTCATTTTATTTTACATCAGAAAAACCTATCATTTTAACGGGGTGTGTACACTTTTTATATCCACTGTATGCACTTTCATTCACAATAAAAAGATATTTCATTGGAAGTTCCTTTTTTTTGTAAACTAAATGACTCTGACAGGATGCTTCGTCCATCAGAAATGTCCTCTCCTGAAGCCACTCACCATATGATGAAGTTGTCAATGATTTTTTAAAGAAAATATTTGTCTCTTCTGAAGCAGAATACTCTGTTATTGCACAGGAAGAAACAGGAATTGAAACAGATGCAAGACACATTTGCAGCAGAGCTTCACATGTAGTTGAACTGTGTGTCCATCAAAAAGTGTCCTCTCCAGAAAACCATAAGGCTCGTCACCACTTCAGCTATTACACTTACCACCATGTACAAACACTGCTGCACAGTAGTTGGAAATCGCATACATTTCAACAGTTTTTCACTTTGTATAACTTACTTGATTTTTGGACTATTGTGGACCTGAAAAGTATGCAGCTGTGAAAATCAAAGTTTATTCTTTATAACTCCAATAAAGCAACTTTTTTCATATAAAGCAAATATTTTTGGTTTAAAAATACATAATTTACAACCCTAAATAAGAAAAGGTTTGGATGGAAAATGCAATAAAAAATAAAAAAAGAAGAATTTTCAAGATCCAAAGAACAATTATCAAAACATTTATAGGAGTCACATGTGTAAGTTCCTGGAAACACAAGATCAGGTGAGTGGAATCAGGTGCACTTCCTGCTCAGCTGGAATGAAAACCTGCATCTAGAAACACTCATTGTAGATTGGATTGTGGATAGCACACACACACACACACACACACACACACACACACACACACACACAGAGTCCTGATCTAGCTATAGAGGTGAGTGTTGCCATGCCAACACACAGACTGACTGACAGCATGTAGTAAATATTTCATTGTAAAGGACTATTGCTAGAATTTTACATGGAAAAACTTTTCCTCTAGGCCCTCATCATCTCACATTTCCAGTGAATGTGGATATAATAAAACAGTTATTCCACTCAACCTCACCATACATGGCTTATAGCCAATAGCCAACTCAGTGCTACACACCTCATTGGCTATCAGCTCATGTATGACTCGATTTCGTGGAATAACTGTTTAGATAGATAGATAGATATTATATGGACACAAGTGTTTTACTGGAAAATATGCCACTTGTATTTTTCATACGAACTACACTACGTCCTGGACATTGAGTAACATCTTTTCCAATATATCACTCATGAGGAAATCGATGAATTGCTTTGATAAATTTGGGTACTTTTTGTCTGTGAATATGTCTATATAATAAAATGAAAATCACATGTTGGCTTGAAGATATGAATTTATCTTTTTGTTGAAAAACTCGCATTTTTCATACGCAATACATCGTGGATCTGAGTGACATATTTAAATAATATTGGCTGGCGTTGTGTGGTATATCAAATATATAGAATGAATGGAATATATCTGATCTTCTTCTTCTTCTTTTGGCTGCTCCCGATTAGGGGTCGCCACAGCAGATCTTTCGTCTCCATTGCTCCCTGTCTTCCGTATCCTTATACCACACCTGCCACTTTCATGTCCTCTCTCATCACATCCATGTATCTCCTCTTTGGCCTTCCTTGTTTTCATGTGCCTGGCAGCTCCATCCTCAACATTCTCCTTCCAACATGCTCTGCATCTCTTCTCAGGATGTGCCCATACCATCTCAGTCTCATCTCTCTTAGCTTAATTCCCAAGCTCTCCACGTGTGCTGTCCCTCTGATGTGCTCTTTCCTTATCCTGTCCAACCTTGTCACTCCCATAGCAAACCTTAACATCCTCAACTCCGCCACCTCCAACTTTGCCTCCTGTCTCTTCGTTAAGGGTACGGTCTCCAATCCATACATCACAGCTGGTCTCACTACTGTCTTATACATCTTACCTTTCACTTTTGCTGGGACTTTCCTATCACAAATGACTCCCAAAATCCTTCTCCAACTGCTCCACCCTGCCTGCACTCTCTTTCTCACCTTACTATCGCAGCCCCCATTTTCCTGCACAGTTGACCCCAGGTACTTGAATTGACCAACTTTCTTTAGGTATATCAGGAATATATCTGATATACCATGAAAATAAAGCCAGCCAATATTATTATTATTATTATTATTATTATTATTATTATTATTATTATTATTATTATTATTATTATTATACACTCTCTTTAATCAAAAGATATACTGTTGCACATTTAAGATAAAAACAAATTATTCCTCAGTTAGGTTAAAACATAATAATAATAATAATAATAATAATAATAATAATAATAATAAAATTACACAATTTCAGCTCTGGCGGAAAGTAATCTAAAATCGTCCACTGTTTCATTAGTTATTTTCCGAAATGGTGTTCTTGATCCTCTAATACATAAATGTACTAATTTCATAATTTCAAATGACAGTCTAGTTCTCATCCACGTTATTGCAGTAGCATAATCATCCCCATTTTTCTGTGAAAATTTTTCGGCTAGGTTCTTAAGAAACATTTGACATTCGGTTCCCATGCTTCCATTGGTTCCAAAAACCAGGGGTGTGAAGGTACCCATTTCTACATTGAGGATTCTTTGTTGGTATTTTCTTTTCTTTTCGTTCTCTTGTTCTTTGAAAATCTCTGATGTATGCTTTTTCTGGTTACTTTGGGAGTTTACATGCGTTACACGGACATCAAAGACTGCTGTAACTCCCCTGGTCCAGAAACCTCCAGCCTTTATATCGAGTCGGGCTTCAGGGCTTCTATTGGTGGACTTCAGATCAAAACCTTCGTTGTCTAATGGAATAAGTCTCGGTTCTGCCTCTACATCATTACAGACTTTACCAAGTAGTGTCATCAAAAGACCATCATGTCTTTGAGCCACGAAGCCCCCTCTTTTGCAAGATAAGGCATGGTTGGTGGAGAAACTTACTCCACAAGTACAAAAACTTGGAAGGTCAGGTAATGTGAGGTTGTAGCGCAGTCTCAAGGAGTCCCTGAATTCTTGTTTGTTTAAGGCAAAGCCCTGCTCTTTAATAGGTATTGCATTCAGCCATGAGCTGGCACCTTTGTCCCTCGCTTGTGTAACATATGTTAGTAGATCTATTGGGAGGGAAGCGTCAATGTGTTCCATTTTAGATCTCGTTATCGCTGTTTTAAGTGACTGTTGCTGTTTCTTCAGGTCCTCCATTGTTGAAGGCATCAATGTATTTTGCAATACGATTGACCGAACATGTGGTAACGTTATTGAAGTTGAAGCGGCATATTGTTGAGGCGCTTCTTCTTTCAATGCAGGTATGCCTACCCCCCCCCCCCCAAGTGGGAGATAGAGTTATAAATTCGTTTAACATGCCAGGCAACAGATCTGTTTGTCCAAACAACATAGGCAGAAACAGTTCGTTGATGGTTTCGTGAATAGGATCTACGTAGTCTTCAAAAGAACTTATCGTTTGCATAAAATAAGTGAATTTCGATTTATACCCCTTGGTAAAGGCAATATACAGTGGTATGCAAAAGTTTGGGCACCCCGGTCAAAATTGCTGTTACTGTGAACAGTTAAGCAAGTTGAAGATAAAATTATCTCCAAAAGGCATAAAGTTAAAGATGACTCATTCCCTTTATATTTTAAGCAAAAAAAATTTTTTTTTCATCTTTTACATTTTCAAAATGACAAAAAAGGAAATGGGCCCAAAGCAAAAGTTTGGGCACCCTGTATGGTTAGTACCTAGTAACACCCCCTTTGGCAAATCACAGCTTGTAAACACTTTTTGTACTCAGCTAATAATCTTTCAGTTCTTACCTGGGGGATTTTCACTCATTCGTCCTTGCAAAAGGCTTCCAGTTCTACAAGTTTCTTGGGCTGTCTTGCATGCACTGCTCTTTTGAGATCTATCCACAGATTTTCAATGATGTTTAGGTCAGGGGACTGTGAGGGCCATGGCAAAACCTTCAGCTTGTGCCTCTTGAGGGTTTCCATTGTAGATTTTGAGGTGTGTTTTGGATCATCATCTTATTGTAGGACCCATCCTCTTTTTAACTTCAACTTTTTTACAGATGGTGTGATGTTTGCTTCCAGAATTTGCTGGTATTTATTCGAATCCATGCTTCCCTTGACCAATGAAATGTGCCCTGTGCCACTGGCTGCAACACAACTCCAAAGCATGATCGAGCCACACCCATGCTTCAGTGTTGGAGAGGTGTTCTTTTTCTGGAATTTGGCACCGTTTTTCTCCAAACATACCTTTGCACACTGTGGCGAAAAAGTTCTATTTTGATTTCATCAGTCCACATGACTTGTTTCCAAAATGCATCAGGCTTATTTAGATGTTCATTTGCAAACTTCAGACACTGAATTTTGTGGCTAGGACGCAGGAACGGTTTTCTTCTGATGACTCTCCCATGAAGGTCATATTTGTTCAGGTGTTACTGCATAGTAGAACAGTGCACCACCACTCCAGGGTCTGCGAAATCTTTCTGAAGGTTTTTTGCAGTCAAACAGGGTTTTTTTATTTGCCTTTCTAGCAATCCAATGAGCAGTTCTTTCAGAAAGTTTTCTTCATCTTCCAGACCTCACCTTGATCTCCACTGTTTCTGTTAACTGCCATTCCTTAATAACATTACGATCTGAGGAAACAGCTACCTGAAAACACTTTGCTATGTTCTTGTACACAGCAAATTCCCCAGTGTTGAATTAACACCGAGTGTTTATATTGTTCCAATTGGATTCTGGGTGTTAATTCAACAATATTTTAAGTCGTTCAAATTCTGTAAAGCTGCTTTGCAACAATGTTTATTGTTAAAAGAGCTATACAAATAAACTTGACTTGACATTTTCAGTAAGGGTGCCCAAACTTTTGCATGCCACTGTAAGCTGAATGCGGTTGGCTCTTTGCAAACTCACTGAGTGTTTCAATTTCTTCCTTCCATTTAAAAATCTTCTCGTAGCAGTATTCATCTTTATAGCTCTTGGATCCTATCACAGCACCCAGACGGCGTTTACCTTCTGTAGTTATATTGACTTTTGCGCCAAAAACTCTTTCTGCTTCTGAGGCTAGGGCCTGTGATTTAATGATCAACCAGCTTTTAGAGCCATTTACCTGGTAACCATATTTCTTTTCTTCCTGGCATAGGCATTCATACCAACAATATAGTGATGCAGTTGTTCCTCCTCCAGCTGAATCATCAGCCAACTAAACCTGCTTAACTTCGGGTATATAGACTCTCAAGATTTGTATTATGATTGACGTGTTGACTGAATACCAAGGCATAGCCAGTGGATCGCCTTGAGTCCTGCCTTCTTGTGATAAAATCTCTTCTCCTCCACATATGAAAAGCCTGGAGGGACTTCTATAAGTATTAATTCAACCTGCCCTCCATCTCAACCTGCCCTCCATCCAAGACTTATACTTGTCCAGAGTCAGGAAACGGACCCATCACACCCTGGTCACAATCTGTTTAATCTTCTCCCCTCAGGGAGGTGATATAGATCACTGTATGCTAAAACAACCAGACACAAGAATAGTTTCTTCCCTCAGGCTGTCTCTGTGATGAACAGCTAAAATCCACATTCATATATCAGTAATATCACTTGCAAAATATCTGCACACACTTATACTGTCATTCTGTGCTCACTGTGACTTATATATATATATATATATATTTTTTTTTTTTTAACTTATTTGAATGTACTATTCATCTTTGCACTATGCACCATATTGCACCAAAAGGGAAATCCTTTCTGTGATGAACAGCTAAAATCCAGATTCATATATCAGTAATATCACTTGTAAAATATCTGAACACTTATACTATCATTCTGTGCACACTGTATACTTTATATTTATTTAACTATTCCATACTTGACGTACCTGGATTACTTTGCACTATGCACCTATTTTTGTTGTTGTTGTTTGCTTGTTTGTTTGTTTTGTGTATACGCTTTTTTATCTGTTTTTGTATTATGAGAGCTAAGTGAACCGGAGTCAAATTCCTCGTGTGTGTCCACACACCTAGCAATAAAAGTGTTTCTATTATGTACAAGGAGATATATTTGCAGGTGATCTAAATGTTGTGCATGGCTACAGAATGATTCATTTGGTTGAAGGTGTTACTTGCATCAAATCAATCAATAATATCACATCTGTCTCATCTTCAGCAAAGACTTGGCTCATGGCGTGTACAGCTGCTTCAGCACCTGCACTGTGTCCAGCGCAAACTTGTAGCGGGCCAACTGCTTGTTTCATCTCCTCCTTAAAGAACGCGGATACCGTTTTACCAATGATACACCGAAGTACTTCACAGACTCCTATCGGTCTAATTCCAGGGTTCTTATCCAATGGTATGAGTATACAACATGTGTAGCCTTCAAGAAGGGAAGGATGGTAATATGATTTCAACAGGTTTCTGGTCATGGTGACTATTTCTTCTCTTAGCTGTTTTCCTTCAGTGTTGAAGTTCTTTGAGAATAGGATTCTTCGGTACAGCTCTGCATCCATTCCCGAGGGCCTGGCAGAACCCCTTGTTTTTATTGCAGCATTGTAGATCATCTGTTCATCAATGAAATCAAAAATATTTGGTGAGATGTAATCCATCGCTCCATACAGAAGACACTCATCCTCTACATCTGCAGCTGGAGGGTGTTTATATTAGAGCTCCTCGAGCACGTCAGGTGATAGGGTAAGAAGACCTGATGAACTCTCTTTGTCCAAAAGTTTTATTGCAGCTGTTAATTTTCCTTGCATAACTAGATTCGCAAACACCTTGAATAAGTCCTCCCCGATCTAGTTTTCATAGAGGATTTAAACCTCCCTTGTATGAATCTCACTTCTTTCATTAGAAGAGATATGTCACCTTGTCTCCACAATAGTAATCTGTGTTCGATAGCCGCACTATGTTCTTTGCTTTTGGATGTTGCTGAAGGCTTTTGTAGAATCAAAGAGGCGAGCACCATGAAAGCTTTCAAAGCAATTGAATTCAGATGTGAATTGGAGTTAAATTGTTTCAGCCAAAAAGTTAACTCTGTAATGAAAACCTTTCCAGCTTTTCCAGATAGTACATTGAAAATGTTTCTTCTGAAGTGGACAATTTAATTATAGGTCTCATTAATTTCATTGCAGAAGTGTTCGTGACTCATTTTACCCTACCTTTTCTCTTTAATTTGAGAGGGAAGCACATCAAAATCAGGTAGATTTGGTAATATTTTGTCTGAGCACCTATCTTCTTTTTCTCGTAATTCCTCGAGGGATTCCGATACTCTCGTATGCAAATTTGGTGTCGGTCTTGGTTGATTTATTGCATATTGAGCTTCATCATTTGGAATATCATTTTCCTTGATTTATTTTGAAGAATTTGTATTAAAGGAAGGATTCTGTAACTTTTGCAACCTTGAGGCTTGGTCTTGCAGGTTTTGTCCCGTTAATCCAAGGTTTTTGTAGCCCTTTTCATCCCATAACTCCTTCATAAGTTGAATATAGCCAATCTTCCTGCCATTCACCTGACTTAGGGGTGGATTGGCTGACGATTGCAATTCGAGTGCTCTTCTCTTGCACTCCAAGACATCTCTGTTCATTTCCTCTGTCCATTTCATTCTTCTTGATTTCCTTAACATCGCTTTTAAGACTCAAAAGTGATGAATTACTACATTAGCAATGACGTCAATAATAATAACAATAATAATTGGTGAAAATAATTAAGCGGTAGAATAAAAATGCTATAAAAGTAAAGGAAAACATGTCATTATTTCCAGTCAATAAAAGTGTTAAATCCACTCTCTTTTCCAGTTTTTTGATGTCCATTGGTATGTTTTTCTCTTATAAACAGAGGGGAGCCGTTAGGGCCTTCTAGGCCTTCAAAGAAGGCCCAAACATATCAGTTATATTTAATTTCTTAAATTCTTTCATAGTTTGATTATAATTATTCTCTTCTAATTTAAATTTGGCCTCATTTTCTATCAAATTTGCTTCAAAAATGAAAGGTTTACTGTCCTGAAAACATTAAAATCGAGTTATCCAATCAGATTTTTTTGTTTGTTTGTTGTCTCTAGGTTGAGAAGAGTTTAGAGCTGGCTCACTCATTAGTTAGGACTTCATTGCCAGGACAGAAGGCCATGACAGTGTATGTTTATGTAGGAAGTGACAGATGAATTAACCAATCAGATTTTTATTTAGGGCGGCACGGTGGTGTAGTGGTTAGCACTGTCGCCTCACAGCAAGAAGGTCCGGGTTCGAGCCCCGTGGCCGGTGAGGGCCTTTCTGTGCGGAGTTTGCATGTTCTCCCCGTGTCCGCGTGGGTTTCCTCCGGGTGCTCCGGTTCCCCCACAGTCCAAAGACATGCAGGTTAGGTTAACTGGTGACTCTAAATTGACCGTAGGTGTGAATGTGAGTGCGAATGGTTGTCTGTGTCGCCCTGTGATGACCTGGCAACTTGTCCAGGGTGTACCCCGCCTTTCGCCCATAGTCAGCTGGGATAGGCTCCAGCTTGCCTGCGACCCTGTAGAACAGGATAAAGTGGCTAGAGATAATGAGATGAGATGAGATTTTTATTTATAGTGGGATGGACCAAAATGTTATCGCCCTCAGCCTTCTCGAATGCCAATGCTAGCTTAACCGCGAATCGGCACTGTCAGCACAGCAGTGAAGCCACCTTCCAGTGGGTGTAGCGTTCATCAGCAGTGTCAGCGAATGCTAATAAAGCAGTCAAGCCAGTGCTTTCGAGAGCAAGTTACACAGGCTAACGACCGAGAAACTAAGATTTCTGTCTCCAGACTCTTCTTCCCCACATGCTCGCCACAGTATTTTTCACTCATACTTAAGTATTCATTTCCCCATTTAATTTACTTTGTTACTTTTAAAATCAACATAGACAACTACACACAACAGAGCAATCTGACAGCCTGCCACTAATCCCTTGCAAAATCCTTTGCCCTGTTGCTTTTTTGTTGTTGTGTCTGGTTAAGGTTTGGCTGAGCTGAAGTCCCAGGTCTATTAGTAATGGTTGGCCACTGCTTGTAAATATGCATGAAGAATATCTAATAAAGTTTTGGTCGCCTTTCAGGTGTTCACTGTGTCCTTCTCTTTCCAAAGAAATGCTTCTGCAAATGCGCAGTAGAAAACTCTCATTGAATATTCGCATCAGCTCCGACGTGTGATGTCATGTTGCCTTGACAACCATACAATATCGTAAACCATATTCAACACTCATTCTCCATTGGGTAGAGTGATGCAATACACATAGGATAAGTGATATGCTAACAATATTGCATGCTATCGAACCAAATGAACGAAACCCGAATAGAATACATGTTTTTATTCCATCAACAAGTGTCCTGTATGTATAATAATTAACAGTTTTCCATGAAATCGAGTCGTACATGAGCTGATAGCTGACGAGGAGTGTAGCCCCGAGTTAGCTATAAGTTATGTATGACGACACTGAGTGGAATAACTGTTTTATTACATCCACATTTACGGGATTTTGAGAAACACTGGACTTGAGAAACTTTTTATTTTTATTTTTTGCAAATTTGATAAATAAAAACTTTATTAAAAAAACATCCGGCAAAATCACTTCCGCTTTGAAAGTAAAAAAAACAGCGAAATGACAGTAGGAATTTGTGAAAAATGTGAAAATAATCCTTGAAAAGTAAAAAAAAAAAAAAAAAAAGATATATTCTTGCCAGCAAATAATTTTATTCCATATTTTGTTGCTTTTTTGTATTTTCTATTTTTTCTACTCATGGTATATGAGCTAATAGTCTAGTAGTAGAGTAGCCAATCAGAGCATGGGATTGTTCATATCCAGCGAATGTGGAAAGAATAATTCCTGATATATCCTCCAATGATGTCACTCCCAATGTTTTCTCATTGACTGGACATGCGTTATCAAAATGGCCAGCTGGTTCAAAATTAAAATTCTTTTGATTAACTTGTGTATTTTTTTTGTGAGTGTGTCCATATATACAGAATATTACACAGTGGCATGAAGATCTGAAGTTTCTTATTGTGTTGAAAAATATATCACAAGTGAGCTTTGCTTGATTGTGATATATACATTCACCACTCGAAAATAATCTTCGGCAACTGTTTAATATTCACTCTCTCTGCTGCTTATCTTGTACAGGGTCGCAGGCAAGCTGGAGCCTATCCCAGCTGACCATGGGCGAGAGGTGGGGTACACCCTGGACAAGTCGCCAGATCATCACAGATTTTATATATATATATATATATATATATATATATATATATATATATATATATGGGCGGCACGGTGGTGTAGTGGTTAGCGCTGTCGCCTCACAGCAAGAAGGTCCTGGGTTCGAGCCCCGGGGCCGGCGAGGGCCTTTCTGTGTGGAGTTTGCATGTTCTCCCCGTGTCCACGTGGGTTTCCTCCGGGTGCTCCGGTTTCCCCCACAGTCCAAAGACATGCAGGTTAGGTTAACTGGTGACTCTAAATTGACCGTAGGTGTGAATGTGAGTGTGAATGATTGTCTGTGTCTATGTGTCAGCCCTGTGATGACCTGGCGACTTGTCCAGGGTGTACCCCGCCTTTCGCCCGTAGTCAGCTGGGATAGGCTCCAGCTTGCCTGCGACCCTGTAGAAGGATAAAGCGGCTAGAGATAATGAGATGAGATGAGATATATATATATATATATATATATACACTGGTGCTTGAAAGTTTGTGAACCCTTTAGAATTTTCTATATTTCTGCATAAATATGACCTAAAACATCATCAGATTTTCACGCAAGTCCTAAAAGTAGATAAAGAGAACCCAGTTAAACAAATGAGACAAAAATATGATACTTGGTCATTTATTTATGAAGGAAAATGATCCAATATTACATATCTGTGAGTGGCAAAAGTATGTGAACCTTTGCTTTCAGTATCTGGTGTGACCCCCTTGTGCAGCAATAACTGCAACTAAACGTTTGCAGTAACTGTTGATCAGTCCTGCACACTGGCTTGGAGGAATTTTAGCCCATTCCTCCGTACAGAACAGCTTCAACTCTGGGATGTTGGTGGGTTTCCTCACATGAACTGCTCACTTCAGGTCCTTCCACAACATTTCGATTGGATTAAGGTCAGGACTTTGACTTGGCCATTCCAAAACATTAACTTTATTCTTCTTTAACCATTCTTTGGTAGAACGACTTGTGTGCTTAGGGTCGTTGTCTTGCTGCATGACCCACCTTCTCTTGAGATTCAGTTCATGGACAGATGTCCTGACATTTTCCTTTAGAATTCGCTGGTATAATTCAGAATTCATTGTTCCATCAATGATGGCAAGCCGTCCTGGCCCAGATGCAGCAAAACAGGCCCAAACCATGATACTACCACCTCCATGTTTCACAGATGGGATAAGGTTCTTATGCTGGAGTGCAGTGTTTTCCTTTCTCCAAACATAATGCTTCTCATTTAAACCAAAAAGTTCTATTTTGGTCTCATCTGTCCACAAAACATTTTTCCAATAGCCTTCTGGCTTGTCACGTGATCTTTAGCAAACTGCAGACGAGCAGCAATGTTCTTTTTGGAGAGCAGTGGCGTTCTCCTTGCAACCCTGCCATGCACACCATTGTTGTTCAGTGTTCTCCTGATGGTGGACTCATGAACATTAACATTAGCCAGTGTGAGAGAGGCCTTCGGTTGCTTAGAAGTTACCCTGGGGTCCTTTGTGACCTTGCCAACTATTACACGCCTTGCTCTTGGAGTGATCTTTGTTGGTCGACCACTCCTGGGGAGGGTAACAATGGTCTTGAATTCCCTCCATTTGTACACAATCTGTCTGACTGTGGATTGGTGGAGTCCAAACTCTTTCGAGATGGTTTTGTAACCTTTTCCAGCCTGATGAGCATCAACAACGCTTTTTCTGAAGTCCTCAGAAATCTCCTTTGTTCGTGCCATGATCCACAAACATGTGTTGTGAAGATGAGACTTTGATAGAGCCCTGTTCTTTAAATAAAACAGGATGCCCACTCACACCTGATTGTCATCCCACTGATTGAAAACACCTGACTCTAATTTCACCTTCAAATTAACTGCTAATCCTAGAGGTTCACATACTTTTGCCACTCACAGATATGTAATATTGGATCATTTTCCTCAATAAATAAATGATCAAGTATAATATTTTTGTCTCATTTGTTTAACTGGGTTCTCTTTATCTCCTTTTAGGACTTGTGTGAAAATCTGATGATGTTTTAGGTCATATTTATGCAGAAATGTAGAAAATTCTAAAGGGTTCACAAACTTTCAAGCACCACTGTATATATGCACACAATTACAGTGCAGGCACTTAAGGATGTATGTGCAGAAGAATGACGAGGAACAAACAGTAACAGAGCCAAAACGAGAGACAAGAATCAGAGTTGTAGAACTAGCCAGGGTCAGGTGACCAGCAAACAGCATTAAGGGGGAAAGACAAAGAGCGAAAATGGAAAATAGAGAAGCAAGAGTCAGAAGAACGAGAGTCAGTCAGCAAACAACAAGACTTGGCATGAACTGATATAGGCAGAACGACACTTCACAATGGAGTGGTGTGTGAGAGAGGTTTATATAGGCAGGGGGACAAATTGGAATAATGAGTGACAGCTGAGTTCAATAATCTGGAGACAGAGGGTGCTGTGAGTTCTGGGGAGTGTAGTCCACGGTGTCCATGTTTATAGTTTGGACAGTTTCAGTGAGTTTACTGACAAAGCCCCCCCCCAAGGAGCTTCCACTGGGAGCTATAGTCTTTCTAGGACACCCCCTACCTCTGGATGCAGGTTTGTCTGGGTGTAGAGCATGGAATTTTTGCTTGAGTAGCGGATCTAGGATGTCTTTGGCTGGAACCCAGCTCTGTTCTTCGGGTCCGTAACCCTACCAGTCTACCAGGTATTCAGTCTGCCCTCTTCGATGTCTAGAGTTGAGGATCTTGTTTATCTGGTAGATCGGGTCACCTTCCAAGTCAAGAACTGGGTGTTCTTGGCTAGGTGAGTTCTCCGCTAGAGGTCCTGGGATAGCAGGTTTGAGGTAGGACACATGGAATGTAGGGGATAGCCTGCTGTGAGAAGAGAGTCCTAGTCTGTACGAGACTTCATTGATGCATTCCAGCACTTTAAAAGGCCTGATAAAACATGGCTGGAGCTTTCTGCAGGAGTTGGGTTCCCTGATGTTTCTAATAGCTACCCAAACTCTGTCACCTGGGTTGTATGTTGGAATTTCTGGATGGTCCTTATCAGCATACTTCTTGTACTTGGCATTAATTGTCTCGATCCGCTAGTGGACCTCCTCCCATATTGCCTGGCTGCGAGAGAATCACTCTTTGACAGCTGGGACCTGGCTGGGTGTCTCATCCCAGGGGAACAGAGGTGACTGGTAGCTGAGTATGCACTGGAACAGTGTTAGTTGGGTTGCAGAGTGCTTGAGGGAGTTTTGTGCATATTCAGCCCATGGAAGGATGTGTGCCCAATCCCCCTGCTTGCGCATGGAAAAGGTCCTCAAGAAACAACTGATTTCTTGGTTGTCTCTCTCAATTTGTCTGTTAGACTGAGGGTGGTATCCAGATGTCAGACTCACAGAAACCCCTAGTCTTTCCATGAAGGACCTCCAGAAGCGCGAGATGAACTGGGAGCCTCGGTTGGTTACAATGTCTTCAGGGAGACTATAGTATCAATAAACTTGTTGGAACAACAGTTTTGCTGTTTGGGCTGCTGCAGTGGGAATGCCGGGTAAGGGAATCAGCTTTAGGGCTTTGGAGAAGCGATCAATAGTTACTATAACTGTAGTGTTATCTTGTGAGGGAGGAAGGTCAGTGATGAAGTCTATGGCTGTATGGGACCAGGGTCTCTGAGGCACAGGGAGGGGACAGAGTTTACCAGCGGGTGGAGTTCTGGGTACTTTGGCTTGTGTGCAGACCAAACATGATGCAATGAACTGGTTAATTTCAGTGAGCATGTTTTCCCACCAATATTTGTTCCGAAGCATCTGAAGGGTGTGATGGCTGCCCGGGTGTCCTGTGTCGGGTGATGTATGTGCCCATGTGATGAGTCTGCTTCTGAGTTGTTTGGGCACATATAGTAGGACAGATGGAAGATTATTGGGAAGTTGTTGAGGTTGAGAGTTTCTGATTTCTCTGTCTAGGTCCCAAGTGACGGACTGGATGAAGCATTGAGAAGGGAGGATGGGATGGGCAGCAGAGTCCTGATGAGAGGGTGCAAAGATTCATGAGAGGGCATCAGCTTTAGTATTCTTGGAGCCAGGGCGCAAAGAGATGGTGAAATTGAATCTTGTGAAGAAGAGAGCCCATCTGGCCTGACGAGGGTTTAACCGCTTGGCCGTCCAGAGATATTCTAAGTTCTTATGGTCTGTTAGGATTATGAACAGGTGTTTGGCACCTTCCAACCAGTGGTGCCATTCTTCAAGGGCTAGTCTGATTGAGAGTAGCTCCCGATTCCCCACGTCATAATTTCTTTCCGCTGATGAGTTTCCTTGAAAAGAAGGCCACTGGATGAAGTTTCTGTTTCTCCCTGAAATGTTGGGAGAGAACTGCCCCTACCCCCATGTCGGAGGCATCAACTTCCAGGGTGAAAGGCTTGGAAGGATCTGGTTGCTGTAGGATGGGGGCAGAGGTGAAGGCTTTCTTAAGACGACAGAAGACGACTTCTGCTGTGGGGTTCCATTGAAGGCACTTGGGTCCCTTCTTGAGAAGTGATGTCAAGGGGGTGGCGATTGAGCTGAACCCTCTAATAAACCAGTGATAGAAGTTTGCGAAACCTAGAAAATGCTGAAGACCTTTGATGGAAGTGTGAATGAGCCAAGACGTAACTGCAGAGACCTTTGATGAGTCCATACAAACTCCCTTGGAACTGATGATGTATCCAAGGAAGGAGATACATGTTTGATGGAACTTGCATTTTTCTGCTTTAACATAGAGATTATTCTGGAGCAGGCATTGAAGAACAGTTCTTACATGCTCTTTATGACTTTCTTCATCTGGGGAGTATATCAGGATGTCATCGATATATGCAATAGCATATTTGCCCAGCATGTCCCATAGCACATCGTTGATAAGGCACTGGAACACGCTAGGGGCCGAAAAAAGGCCATACGACATTACCCAGTATTCAAAGTGACTGGCGGTAGTGCTGAACATAGTTTTCCATTCATCTCCCTTTTTGATCCTGATAAGATTGTATGCACTGTGTAAATCAAGCTTGGAGAAGATTTTTGCTGATCTACAACCCCGATTCCAAAAAAGTTGGGACAAAGTATAAATTGTAAATAAAAACGGAATGCAATGATGTGGAAGTTTCAAAATTCCATATTTTACTCAGAATAGAACATAGATGACATATCAAATGTTTAAACAGAGAAAATGTATCATTTAAAGAGAAAAATTAGGTGATTTTAAATTTCATGACAACAACATCTCAAAAAAGTTGGGAAAAGGCCATGTTTACCACTGTGAGACATCCCCTTTTCTCTTTACAACAGTCTGTAAACGTCTGGGGACTGAGGAGACAAGTTGCTCAAGTTTACGGATAGGAATGTTAACCCATTCTTGTCTAATGTAGGATTCTAGTTGCTCAACTGTCTTAGGTCTTTTTTGTCGTATCTTCCGTTTTATGGGTGAAAGATCTGGACTGCAGGCTGGCCAGTTCAGTACCCAGACCCTTCTTCTACGCAGCTATGATGCTGTAATTGATGCAGTATGTGGTTTGGCATTGTCATGTTGGAAAATGCAAGGTCTTCCCTGAAAGAGATGTCATCTGGATAGGAGCATATGCTGCTCTAGAACCTGGATATACTTTCAGCATTGATGGTGTCTTTCCAGATGTGTAAGCTGCCCATGCCACACGCACTAATGCAACCCCATACCATCAGAGATGCAGGCTTCTGAACTGAGCGCTGATAACAACTTGGGTCGTCCTTCTCCTCTTTAGTCCGAATGACACGGCGTCCCTGATTTCCATAAAGAACTTCAAATTTTGATTCGTCTGACCACAGAACACTTTTCCACTTTGCCACAGTCCATTTTAAATGAGCCTTGGCCCAGAGAAGACGTCTGCGCTTCTGGATCATGTTTAGATATGGCTTCTTCTTTGAACAATAGAGTTTTAGCTGGCAACGGCGGATGGCACGGTGAATTGTGTTCACAGATAATGTTCCCTGGAAATATTCCTGAGCCCATTTTGTGATTTCCAATACAGAAGCATGCCTGTATGTGATGCAGTGCCGTCTAAGGGCCTGAAGATCACGGGCACCCAGTATGGTTTTCCGGCCTTGACCCTTACGCACAGAGATTCTTCCAGATTCTCTGAATCTTTTGATGATATTATGCACTGTAGATGATGATATGTTCAAACTCTTTGCAATTTTACACTGTCGAACTCCTTTCTGATATTGTTCCACTATTTGTCAGTGCAGGATTAGGGAGATTGGTGATCCTCTTCCCATCTTTACTTCTGAGAGCCGCTGCCACTCCAAGATGCTCTTTTTATACCCAGTCATGTAAATGACCTATTGCCAATTGACCTAATGAGTTGCAGTTTGGTCCTCCAGCTGTTCCTTTTTTGTACCTTTAACTTTTC
This sequence comes from Neoarius graeffei, assembly GCF_027579695.1. Taxonomy (NCBI): domain Eukaryota; kingdom Metazoa; phylum Chordata; class Actinopteri; order Siluriformes; family Ariidae; genus Neoarius; species Neoarius graeffei. The sequence goes on from NC_083588.1 coordinate 36,124,239, forward strand.
CAGCCTCTTATTGCCCCTGTCCCAACTTTTTTGAGATGTGTTGCTGTCATGAAATTTCAAATGAGCCAATATTTGGCATGAAATTTCAAAATGTCTCACTTTCAACATTTGATATGTTGTCTATGTTCTGTTGTGAATACAATATCAGTTTTTGAGATTTGTAAATTATTGCATTTCGTTTTTATTTACAATTTGTACTTTGTCCCAACTTTTTTGGATTCGGGGTTGTAAGTTGTTCCAGGGCTGTGGGAACAAGAGGAAGTGGATAAGGGTATTTCACTGATACCTGGTTCAATCCCCTGTAGTCAATACATGGGCGAAGACCCCTGCCTTGTTTTTCTACAAAGAAGCTAGCCGAGGCTGGAGACCTTGAAGGGTGGAGGTAACCCTGCTTGAGAGCCTCCTGAATGTACTCCTCCATACCTGCTTGTTCTTTCTGAGACAGAGGATATATACGCCCCTGAGGTAATGACATACCTGGCAGGAGGTCAATCATGCAGTCATATGGTCTGTGAGGTGGCAAACCACAGGCTTTTTCCTTGCTGAAAACCTCCTTGAGATCCAGATAACATTTGAGAACATTGTCCAGAGTGTCCGGCTGAGGGCTCTCCACAGAGGTGGATGCAAGAGTGACTTGAGGATGAGCAATGCAGCCCTGAAAACATGCAGGTGACCACTGTAGAATGTCCTTGTTTTGCCATGAGATTAGAGGGTCGTGAAGCTGGAGCCAAGGGTAGCCAAGGATGAGATTGTGACTTGCGGTAGTGGTGACATAGAGTGAGATAAGCTCTGAGTGTATGGCACCCACTTGGATGCAGAGAGGAGCTGTGTGAAGGGTGACAAAGCCATCTCCTATTGGTCCTCTGTCGATGGTCCGAATGCTGTGCACACTGAAGTGGGGTTGTTGGCAAGTTGAACTTCTGAACGATTGAGTTGCTGATGAAGTTCCCCTCTGCCCCTGAATCAATGAAAGCAGAGACGATATGGGTAGAAGTAGCCAACTTTAAAAGTACTGGAACCTTGAACGATTTGGAATTGAACCTTCTTATCAGACTTAGGTTGCATGGAGGACCCTCTGTAGGAGATGAGCAAGAAGGACAAATGGGACAACAATTGAGCTGATGTTCAGGGCTACTACAGTAGAAACACAGACCCTTCTTCCTCCTCCTGGCATGTTCAGAGCGAGTTAGGAGGGTGCGTGAGACGTCCATGGCCAAACTGTCCTCCGAAAGTGAATCCGGTTTACCACTCTCCTGTAGGGAGGGTCACTGAGCCAAGAGATTACCAAGATGAATCACAAGGTCGATGAGAGAATCAAGCGTGAGTTGTTCATCATGGTGGGTGAGTTTGCTCAGAATCTCAGGGTGCAAACCTTGGCAAAATACAGCTTTCAGTGTGGGATCATTCATTCCACTAGCGGCTGCCAGTGTTCTGAATTCCAGAGCATACTTGGCCACGCTTCTGGAGCCCTGTGATATGAATGAATGAATGAATGAATGAATCCTTTATTATCACTGTTGCCAGTGAAATTGACCATTAACCTGTCCTTACAGAGGGGGAACAGGACAGGAAGACAGGGATAAAAGAAAAGGAAACACAACATGAGGAGAGATAAGGAAAAAAGAACACCCCCCCCACTATGCTCCTGTCAGGAGTACAGTGTGGGAACATTTAAAAAACCTTTGCACAAAAGCACATAATAACACAAGTACACTTTAAACATGGGACTTGAGGGGGGAGGAGGGAGGGGACGAGGTAGAGGTAACCCAGCGCAAGCAAGCAGCCATCCGCTCCTGCAGCCATGAAGGTGCTGGTCACACACCTGCTTGTCACACTGGGGATGAAAATGGCAACCGCGGAAAGTTGGAGAAGGAATGTGAGGAATGCAAGACTGTCTCCCAGCAGTGACCTTCAGGGGTAAATGTTGCCTCAGCAACGGCCCTAACCGAGGCCAGTGCTGTCTCAGGGAGCCGAATGTCAATAAGATATAAACTGTTTGGTCTTTCCAGACGCAGTCTTTGCACGTCCACCGCTCATCCATATCTGTCCATTCTGTTCAAATTGGTCTCCAAAAAACGTATTCCTTTGCAAAGCCGAAAGCTTCTCCAAGATAACAACCATATTGTGGTTCAAGTTCTGAATATCCACAGTCTGAGTGCCAACAGCTTTGCCCACCGCTCCAATCATATCGGGCAGCTTTGTGGGGCTTTGAACAGCTGTCACCATTGTCTGATTTCCTCGATATACCAGGGCAATGCCTAATCCAATCAGCAAAAGTCCTGCAATCATGGTTCTGAATAGGTAGATATCTTCAATGTCCTCCACAGAAAGTTTCACCTACTTCAATCTCCTCGGGTTCATGGTCAAAAACTCTTTTGAACAGAGTGAGAAATTGCTCATAAGACTTAGTTGGCTTGCCGCCTTTACTCCAAACTGCGCTGGCCCATCGCAGTGCTTTTCCCGTAAGGAAGGAAAGGAATTTGTCAATCTTATGCTCAACAGACACGCTAGGCATAGCAGTGAAGTACATGGAACATTGGAGAAGGAAGCCTTTACAGGCGAGTGGCTCTCCGGCGAATTTCTCTGGAGCTGGAAGTTGTAACGCTGGGCTCGGAGATGACTCAGAACATATTAGGAGGGCCTGTGACATCACAGTTGCTAGTTGGGCCATTCTGGTGTTGAGGTTGGCTAACATCTGCTGATGCTCTCCTAATTAGTGTCCTTGGGTGTTGAGAGCAGTTCTCTTCGCCTCTTCCGCTACATCCATAGAGATGAAGTATCCTGTCATGGTGCAGGCACTTATGGATGTATGCGCAGAAGAGTGATGAGGAACAAACAGTAACAGAGCCAAAACGAGAGACGAGAATCAGAGTCGTAGAACTAGCAAGGGTCAGGCGATCAGCAAACAGCTTTAAGGGGAAAAAACAAAGAGCGAATACAGAAAATAGAGAAACAAGAGCCAGAAGAATGAGAGTCAGTCAGAAAACAACAAAGCTTGTTATGAACTGATATAGGCAGAACAATACTTCACAATGGAGTGGTGTGTGAGAGAGGTTTATATAGGCAGGGGGACGACTGGAATAATGAGTGACAGCTGAGTTCAGTAATCGGGAGACAGAGGGCACTGTGAGATCTGGGGAGTGTAGTCCACAGTGTCCATGTTTGTAGTTTGGACAGTTTCAGCAGGTTTATATATACACACACCAGAGGCGGCTACTGAATTTTTTTTCAGGGGGGGCAATTTTCCCCCGTTATGTCTACATGGACCGTAAATGTCCACAGGACTGAAGTAAATTGACCTAGGTAGCAAGTCAATTGGCCGAACTTGTTTTTGCCTGGTAAATTCTCATCTCATCTCATTATCTCTAGCCGCTTTATCCTTCTACAGGGTCGCAGGCAAGCTGGAGCCTATCCCAGCTGACTATGGGCGAAAGGCGGGGTACACCCTGGACAAGTCGCCAGGTCATCACAGGGCTGACACATAGACACAGATAACCATTCACACTCACATTCACACCTACGGTCAATTTAGAGTCACCAGTCAACCTAACCTGCATGTCTTTGGACTGTGGGGGAAACCGGAGCACCCGGAGGAAACCCACGCGGACACGGGGAGAACATGCAAACTCCGCACAGAAAGGCCCTCGCCGGCCCCGGGGCTCGAACCCAGGACCTTCTTGCTGTGAGGCGACAGCGCTAACCACTACACCACCGTGCCGCCCTGCCTGGTAAATTCAGATATCAATATAGACAATATCTCTTCTCTCCACTAGGTGGCAACACTGAACAAGTTAAAGGTGGCAAACTAAGGTAGCCTAGTAAACTAGACCCACCCGCCTAGCGGCCAAAAATATTTTTGCCTACGAGTGGCAAATATTCACATTTAGTCTGGCTTGCCAAGCTAAAACTAAGGAAGATTCATTGTGAAGCATTCAAAGCAAAACATTTGGCATCACAATCAATTAATATTACATTACTCATTTATTTTCTCATATTATTCCAGTATTCTATAATAAGTAGACACAAATTCTTAATTATAAACATGTTCTAATTTCTTCAATTAGAAAGAATGCAATTAAAATGGCAGGATATAAATCCAAAACAAGTGTTTATTTAAGTTTTGAAAAAGATGAAAAGCATAACCATCAAACAAACATGTGCAGCTTAATTATGTGTTTTTTTATATGGAATTGCACCATTTTAACAACAAATAATTCTAAATAAATTCTGCAGTTTTTTTTCCCAAGAATTCCTCCAGAAAGCCATGCCTTAAAAGGAAATTTAAAGTATTACAAGCATGTCAATGAACACAAAAGGCTTTAGTTATTTAGCTATATACACACAAGGTTACACAAGGTTTTGTAGTCAGTGCAACTTGGCTTAACAAGTTGGAAAAAAGCTAAGGTGCTGCTGGCTCCAATGAACACATCTCATCTCATCTCATTATCTCTAGCCGCTTTATCCTTCTACAGGGTCGCAGGCAAGCTGGAGCCTATCCCAGCTGACTACGGGCGAAAGGCGGGGTACACCCTGGACAAGTCGCCAGGTCATCGCAGGGCTGACACATAGACACAGACAACCATTCACACTCACATTCACACCTACGGTCAATTTAGAGTCACCAGTTAACCTAACCTGCATGTCTTTGGACTGTGGGGGAAACCGGAGCACCCGGAGGAAACCCACGCGGACACGGGGAGAACATGCAAACTCCACACAGAAAGGCCCTCGCCGGCCCCGGGGCTCGAACCCAGGACCTTCTTGCTGTGAGGCGACAGCGCTAACCACTACACCACCGTGCCGCCCAATGAACACATACTGTACAATATATAAAAACTAAAAATATGCTTAATTTACACCAAGTCAGAGAGAACTTGAGGCTACTGAAATATTCCAAGCATGGCAATGTTAAACTGCCATTGGTAAAACAAAAACATGGCAATGTTAAACTGCCATTGGTAACACACACACACAACTTTTGCCTAGTAAATTCAAATATCAGATATCACTGTACCGTCTGCTGTGCTACTTCCAGGGTGGAAGAGAATGCAAGGGTAGCAAAAAAGAGCATTGACTACATCACAGCCAGCTAGCCAAGTTTTCCGGTGGTACCAGTTCTTGTTAAAACCTCTTGAGTAGGTCTTCTCCCCCTTCGTAGACACTTGCTTGATGTTTAAATTCGGTCTAGGAGGTCCTAGCTGTTTGATTGCCGTTTTCTCCTCATTGGTACGACGACTAAAGGGAACTTCTTTCAGAGACGCTATCGTATTGTTGCACTCAACACTCACCGCCATCTTCATAGAATGTTCACACATTTCCCGCGCAAGTTGCGTTTTCCAGCCCAAAATTATGTTCAAAACCCGCCAAAGTGCACTTAAAACCAATCTGGCAACACTTGCGCGGCACAACAGGCGTATGACGTAAGCACGCTGCTTGTGCGAGCACATAAAACCCAATAGAAAATGCATTGGGAGCAGGATTTTCGAAAAAAACGTACGTACCATTAGTGTCAATGGGAGATTTTGGGGCAAATCTGAACCTGACAGAAATCACCCCAAAAGGGCGTGGCTACACCAGGCGCGACCTTAGCCTGATTGGACAATGACATTACTGTTGGTAGTAGGACAGGGGTGTCCAAACTGATCCATAAAGGGCCGTGTGGCTGCAGGTTTTCATTCCAGCCATGCAGCAGCACACATGATTTGGCTTATTCAATCAACTGACACACCCACCCTTTAATCAAGGGTGGGTGTGGCTGCAAGTATTTGACTGTGTGAAGACAGTTCAGTTGATTGAATGAGCCAAGTCAGGTGTGCTGCTGCATGGCTGGAATGAAAACCTGCAGCCACACGGCCCTTTATGGATCAGTTTGGACACCCCTGTAGTAGGAGTAGATAAAAAAAAAAACCTCCCTCCCTGTTTGGGAGTGCGTCGCCCAAATCGCCCCTATTAACGAGCCGCCAGTACCAAAGACATGCAGGTTAGGTTAACTGGTGACTCTAAATTGACCATAGGTGTGAATGTGAATGTGAATGGTTGTCTGTGTCTATGTGTCAGCCCTGTGATGACCTGGCGAGTTGTCCAGGGTGTACCCCGCTTTTCGCCCGTAGTCAGCTGGGATAGGCTCCAGCTTGCCTGCGACCCTGTTGAACAGGATAAAGCGGCTAGAGATAATGAGATGAGATGAAGTGAATTGGTTCAAGTGGTAGGCATGTTGTGTAAATCAAATGGTGCTCACCCTCCAAAAATCCATTTTAATTCCAGCTTGTAATGCAACAAAACAGGACAAACAGGACTAACACCCAGGTGTTTGTCCTGTCAAAATGTTCTAAGACAAATTGAAAAAAATCTTTACTGATGAAAATAACAAAGCTATTTCTCTACATATCCTCCATTTAAGTCTAAACACTTCTACAAGCGGTGTTTCCATTGGAGTATTCCTTCCTTGTAGAATTCTGGGGGATGTCTTTCACACCTTTTGAAATTATAATATCTGTCTTAGAACTTTTTGACGGGCGGCACGGTGGTGTAGTGGTTAGCGCTGTCGCCTCACAGCAAGAAGGTCCTGGGTTCGAGCCCCGGGGCCGGCGAGGGGCTTTCTGTATGGAGTTTGCATGTTCTCCCCGTGTCCGCGTGGGTTTCCTCCGGGTGCTCCGGTTTCCCCCACAGTCCAAAGACATGCAGGTTAGGTTAACTGGTGACTCTAAATTGACCGTAGGTGTGAATGTGAGCGTGAATGGTTGTCTGTGTCTATGTGTCAGCCCTGTGATGACCTGGCGACTTGTCCAGGGTGTACCCCGCCTTTCGCCCGTAGTCAGCTGGGATAGGCTCCAGCTTGCCTGCGACCCTGTAGAAGGATAAAGCGGCTAGAGATAATGAGATAATGATGAGAACTTTTTGACTTACCCTCATGTGTGTGTGTATGTATATATATATATATATATATATATACACACACACACACACACCAGTGGCGGCTGGTAGTCTTTCAAACAGGGGAGGCTGGTCGGTTACGATATTTCCAGATTTTAAAAGAAAAAACATCAATTTTGCCCATACTCTTGCCTCTGATCTGGCTGATTGTTGGCAGCGTCACAAACTGTGAAATAACAGGTTCTTTTGGCCCATTAGCCTACTGTCCAATATACATGATGGTGGTGTTGGGGGGGTATATTTTAACATTTTATATTTTAAAATTGTGGCATGTTGTTTAAAAATTGATCATTATTGTAAGCAGCTCTTTGTCAGGAACCTCAGCAGTAGAGCTGGGTGCCACACATTTCATTCAATGACACTTTCCCTATATTTTACTTATTTTGATTGAGAAATGTTTTATTGACAATTTTGATAACCCTTCACTTTTAATCCAGGTCTGTAGTGTGCAATGTTCTTGGCTGTGTTTTTGTTTAAAAATGTTTTCCAAATTGTAGCTGTGTTTAATTCATATCCAGAGAAATATATATTCCAATATAATATACTCAGCATAAACATTTTAAATAGATTCTATATTTTTGGTCCATCCATGACATATTACTAAAGTAGCCTATTTACTGTTGTTGATGTGGGTCACTTGCTGTTAACCAATTTACTTTCTCATACCAGGAGAGCTGAAAGGAACGAGTATTATTCCCTACCTTTTTCACCAAGTCAATTTGAGGCGTTGGTCTACCCTGCTCTTTAATTTTAATTTTTTCCTCGAAAGGAAGACTAGCAAATGGCTTTGCCAAAATTAAATCAGCAATGCTTCGCATCCATGCGCAGCTTTCTTGCTAGCTGACTAGCCCCCTCAAGTTCAAGTTCAGTCACTCATATAAACAAAATTTCTGGAACTAAGATAGCAAACTTGACAACACTATATTTACACTTTATTTACAATGAAAATATATACAAACTAAAAAAGCTGGTAGAAACCGTATGTAATGAATGAAATCAAAATGTAAGCCGATCTCTTACAATACACCACAGCACTTGCGAATCCGCATGGGACTGAACTGATGTTGCCAGATACTGCTGACGTTATCCAGCCCAAAATATGTTCAAAACCCGCCAAAATGCAAAATGTAAATCGCCCAATCTGGTAACACTGTCCGCTGCCTGTCTATAGTTGAAATGAGCTGTCAATCAAAGAAAATATCCGGCCGCTTTCACCAATCACCAGTCTCCTCGCGGAAACTGCCATGTCCCTCCCATGTGAGGCTCGGAGTCTGTGGGCGGGCATTTTCGCAGTATTTGTCCAATAATCATCTTGCATTTTGAGATTGAAAAGCGCAGAGCTCCCAAATGCCGTTGAAGTCCATTGAGGCTGGGAGTCCGTGAGACTCCGTGGGCGGGCATTTTCGCAATATTTGTCCAATAATCGTCTTGCATTTTGAGATTGACAAGCACATAGCTCCCAATCCACTGAGGCTGGGCTGCATCGCGCTGTCACGAGGGGGAGAAACTCACGCACACATTAGGCGAGCTGGGGAAAGTTATAACGGAATGATTTTGCACTGTAGTTGGGTTGAGCACATATATTTCTATGATTCTGGATCTGAAATAGCAATGTTATAAGGTCGGCTATAACATAAGCCTAGCGCAATTCATCCTACACGATGTTCGTCATTTTTAGAGGAGGCTGAGCCTCCCTCGTTGTCTCAGAGCAATCGCCCGTGACACACACACACAGGGCTTTCCACTGAAAAAACAAAAATCAGGGCGGTGCTACTGATGTGGAGCTCCGCCTGGATGGCCCCAAACGGCCAATTGTTGGGGGTCCAACATGCTACCCCGGAAAATTTTGAAATTAGAGACTTCGAATGGTGCATTCTGGTGGCATCTAGGGCTGATTTAGCCACAATTCAACATTATTAAATTTGCTATTTTTTCCCTTGTCAAATATGCAAGGGGCAAACTTAGATTTGAAATGAAACACTAGAAACAGTTGATTCAGAGAAATATTTAATTTTCTTGCACAATAAAAAATGCATAATATTGAATAATATACCACCTGAAATTAGGATATTAGCAATACGGCTGTCAACTACAGAACTGCAACCCAACAGTCAAAAGTCACATGCAAAAGCCTGCAGTATATTGCCAGGAACAGAACCCAGGTCAAATCACACAACAGCATCATCTAGCAACCAGCTCCTTGAACATGGTTTTATGTATGGTTGCGAATGGCAGTCAGTGCATGCAGTGAAACCCTTTATTTTCACTTCTGGGTTGAGTACCAGGATAGTCTAGACTTTTTATATAGATAGATAGATAGATAGATAGATAGATAGATAGATAGATAGATAGATAGATAGATAGGGTCTTTATTTTTTTGGGGGGGCATGCAAGTGACAGCGCGGTGCTGACTTTGCACAGTGCGGTGGAGTGACACATACTGTATCCACGCTTTAGGGAAAGCCCTGCTCTATCAAGTAGAAGGCAGCAGGAGCGCACTACTGTGATGTTCCCTGGAAACTATGATGGCCATCAGAGCCAGACCTGCCGTCAGGCAGAACACTAAAAAGAAGAAGCAATCATGTGTTTTCAAAATCCAGTGACTTGTATGTAAACAAAAACAATTAATTGGATTCCGTGAAGGGTAATTAATTGTATTATTTCTAAGAACTATTAGAAGCTCCTTCCCTTCACCATGATATTTAGTGCGTGAAGTCTTTCCAACCAATGGCAATGTCTTTTATAATGACACATGAAACCAGGTGCAAATTGCATGGGAGATTTTTTCTCACCTTTTTCCATCACATCTGCTGTGTGGATCCTGTATATTGTGTAGAATCTTCAAACTTAGCTAACTTTTTTTTTTTTTTGGAGGGGGGCAAATACTGCAGAATATAACAGAAGCTGTGCTTTTTTCAAATTAATATTAGTGATTAACACATTCTAAAATGGCAGCATGGTGGTGTCGTGGTTAGCGCTGTCGCCTCACAGCAAGAAGGTCCGGGTTCGAGCCCTGTGGCCAGTGAGGGCCTTTCTGTGTGGAGTTTGCATGTTCTCCCCGTGTCCGCATGGGTTTCCTCTGGGTGCTCCGGTTTCCCCCACAGTCCAAAGACATGCAGGTTAGGTTAACTGGTGAGTCTAAATTGACCGTAGGTGTGAATGTGAGTGTGAATGGTTGTCTGTGTCTATGTGTCAGCCCTGTGATGACCTGGCGACTTGTCCAGGGTGTACCCCGCCTTTTGCCCGTAGTCAGCTGGGATAGGCTCCAGCTTGCCTGCGACCCTGTAGAACAGGATAAAGCGGCTAGAGATAATGAGATGAGATGAGAACAGAAGCTGTGCTTTTTTCAAATTAATATTAGTGATTAACACATTCTAAAATGGCGGCATGGTGGTGTAGTGGTTAGCGCTGTCGCCTCACAGCAAGAAGGTCCGAGTTCGAGCCCTGTGGCCGGTGAGGGCCTTTCTGTGTGGAGTTTGCATGTTCTCCCCGTGTCCGCGTGGGTTTCCTCTGGGTGCTCCGGTTTCCCCCACAGTCCAAAGACATGCAGGTTAGGTTAACTGGTGACTCTAAATTGACCGTAGGTGTGAATGTGAGTGTGAATGGTTGTCTGTGTCTATGTGTCAGCCCTGTGATGACCTGGTGACTTGTCCAGGGTGTACCCCGCCTTTCGCCTGTAGTCAGCTGGGATAGGCTCCAGCTTGCCTGCGACCCTGTAGAACAGGATAAAGCGGCTACAGATAATGAGATGAGATGAGACATTCTAAAATAATTTCGAGTGAGTGAGTGAAAAAAGGAAGAAAGACAGGATGCACGTTTTGGTGCGTCTCCTTTAAATAATGACGTCACCTCGCTGAGTTTCCAGTTCGCCGGGTAAAATCCTTTCAGAAAGAGGCGTGTTTATTTATTTGTTTTTTTTTTTTTCTCGGTGTCGTCAGGTATCCTTCAGAAATCCGATACTGAACAGACAAAATGGAGTTTTTAACAGGAAACCCGTTTTGTACACCTGTAGGTCAGCGAATAGGTGAGTGAAACACTTTAAATAAAAATACTGGACGCGTCAGTTAGCGAGTCTGTTGCTTTAATATTAGCCCATTACACTTAGCACGTATAACACCGACATTTTCTATAATTTTAAGAATGTCATGTTATATAAAAAACTTATATTCTGAGTTACAGTTTCACAACTAGGTAAAAAAAATACACAGTATTATGAATTGAATAAAACTTGACAGCAAATGCGTGGATTAAGCTCAGACTGACACCACATGAGTCCAATCACAGTGAGGAGGCGGGGTTAAATCCTGCACTTCTGTTTCTGATTGGAGCACTAGGACTCGTTCGCTGTCAAAGAGCATTGGATTTAGGTGTTTATGTATTTACTGCAAAAGACTTTATTTATTAGGGTGGTTTTGTCCTAATTTTGGCTATGAACTCTCTGATAAGACACCAAAGGGTGATTTAAATGATTCATTTGTTACCATGCAAACTCAGAACGATTAGTATAATAATAATAATAATAATAGTTGTAGCAGCAGTAGTAATACAGTCGTGGTTGTGAGATAAAGCTCTTATGCACCATAGTTAAAATAAGTCCAAGAATCTAATCTAACAATCTAATCAAGTCTTACACACCCCTCTCCTACATTCCAACACCATCCCATCCCTTTCAGTTGCTCTATTTAATTTGCCTGAATAAACCAATGTGCCCAGGCAGCTGACAATAGCAGAGAATGAACCGAACCTAATGAACAAAGAATGAATTTAAGCAACACAACGGTGGCTTGGCACAATCTAAAATCCCAGATCAACCTGAGCAAGCCGGATAGCAAAAGTTAAGCCTTTTGTTTGGGAGTTGGTTTCTCTGAATCAATATAAAACAAGAGTAAGAAGTGTAATCAAATGGGCTGTAAATTGTAGCCTCTGAGTGAAGTATTGACAGCCCTATAGCCGTATGTATCATAGAATCTCTCTTCATTATCATTAAGCAAACACTCATTCACCCTCTGGACTATGTGTTTTTCAAGTGCAATATGCTCATAAGTTTTGTTGGACTAACTCATATGTGATCCAGCTGTTCTGGGTTAATCTTTTTGCACCCAACAGTTCAGTGCTTTTTCAGGGTTGCAGCCACAGCTTGGATGAGTAAGTTGTAATGTGATCTTCTGCTGGCATAAATGAGCTAAGGGGAAAAGACGCCTGCGCAAAATGAGCTTTCACTTTTGCTGCAGGCCACATGCAGTGTTAGATGCCCAAGGCTACTTACTGAAGTTGAATTTGGAAATTATTTTACCCTCCCTCATGATGTTATGATCTTATTTTATCTGTGTTTACCTTCATCATGTGTGAATCTGTGAATTTGGATGGTTTCTTTATGATGGTTTACATGTGTGTGTTAGAATATGCTACAAAGTTGCAGTCAGAAGACTGGGGACTCAATATGGAGATCTGTGACATCATCTGTGAGACAGAAGATGGGTGTGTGTCCTGTCAATTCCAGATTTTATTGTTTTGTTTGCACTGGAATAGATCATAGTAATTTTACAACAATGCTTTATGTTTTAGTATTTGCTTGTATTTGTCACATCGTGCATTAAAGTTAAATTATTATTCTGTTTTTAGACCTAAAGATGCAGTCAGAGCAATAAAAAAGAGGATTGTGGGGAATAAGAATTTTAAGGAGGTCATGCTGGCATTAACAGTGAGTATCTCACTTTTATGTGTGTCCACATAATGACAGAGAAAGAGAGAGCACCCCAAGGATAAAATCAAGAAGTTAAAGAAATTTAAGGTTTAAGTTTCACAGATGTCACAAGTAGAATGTAATAATATAAACGTGTGTGTGTGTGTGTGTATACACACACGCATGCCAGATGGTTCATTCTCATTTACAATTAATGAGACAAAATTAATTTAATGAAGTACTTGTAACATGGATGGCACGGTGGTGTAGTGGTTAGCGCTGTCGCCTCGCAGCAAGAAGGTCCGGGTTCGAGCCTCGTGGCCGGCGAGGGCCTTTCTGTGTGGAGTTTGCATGTTCTCCCCGTGTCCGTGTGGGTTTCCCCCACAGTCCAAAGACATGCAGGTTAGGTTAACTGGTGACTCTAAATTGACCGTAGGTGTGAATGTGAGTGTGAATGGTTGTCTGTGTCTATGGCTACGTTTACACTAGACCGTATCTGTCTCGTTTTCTTCGCGGACGCACTGTCCGTTTACATTAACCCCCCTGAAAAAGCGGGGAAACGGGAATCCGCCAGCGTCCACGTATTCAATCCAGATCGTATCAGCTCCGGTGCTGTGTAAACATTGAGAATACGCGAATACGCTGTGCTGAGCTCTAGCTGGCGTCTCATTGGACAACGTCACTGTGACATCCACCTTCCTGATTCGCTGGCGTTGGTCATGTGACGCGACTGCTGAAAAACGGCGCAGACTTCCGCCTTGTATCACCTTTCATTAAAGAGTATAAAAGTATGAAAATACTGCAAATACTGATGCAAATACTGCAAATACTGATGCAAATACTGCCCATTGTGTAGTTATGATTGTCTTTAGGCTTGCCATCCTTCCACTTGCAAGTACTAAGTGATGTGCGCTGGGATCTCACACACAGCGGCTCAGTCCCGAATCGTGGCTTGTTCACTTCACTCGCGCGCTGTGTGAGCTGCGCAGGGCCGGAGTGCGCACCCTCCAGAGGGCACTCGCTGTTCAGGGCGGAGTGATTTGGAGCGCAGGATGCCTGCGGAGCCGAGCGTATCCGCGTATTGGTGTTGCTGTGTGCACGGCTAACGGTTTTAGTGTCAACGCGAATCGTTTTAAGAACGTTAATCTGATGATCCGCTGATTCGACGTAATGTAAACGTAGCCTCAGTGTCAGCCCTGTGATGATCTGGCGATTTGTCCAGGGTGTACCCCGCCTTTTGCCCGTAGTCAGCTGGGATAGGCTCCAGCTTGCCTGCGACCCTGTAGAAGGATAAAGCGGCTAGAGATAATGAGATGAGATGAGACTTGTAACATGGCACAACTGTTTTTCTGACAAACCTAAATAACATGATACACACTATATATTGTGAAAATGTTTTCAGTCACTGTGACACAATTACATTTTCCCCTTGTTCATATCTCAGGTTCTGGAGGCCTGTGTGAAAAACTGTGGTTACAGATTCCATGTCTTGGTGTCCACCAGAGAGTTTGTAGAAGGGGTTTTGGTCCAAACTATTTTACCTAGAAATGATCCTCCATTGGTTGTTTATGACCGAATACTGACTATTATACAGGTGAGGATCTGGCTTGAATTGTAGATTATTATTATTATTATTATTATTATTATTATTATTATTAATTTATACAATAGTTTGCTATGGTACACAAATTTAATTAGACAAGTGGCATTCCAGGAATACTAATATTTAGTATAACAGAACTGACACATTTCACACTGTTTGTATCACTCCACTTATGTGTTCGCTATGTTTCCTAAAATTCCAGTTCTAGCAATAGTATGTTACATTGAAACCGTTACTATGGGCTGTTGGTCAATCTGTGTGCTGCATAACACACAACACAATATCTATCTGTAACGTCTTTGGGAAATATTGTTAATGGAGCAAAAATAAACCAAGTTTTTTGTCCATTTTTTTTTCAAAATGTCACCCGATATTAATTTCTTGTTTATAAAACTGTTGTATAAAAGCCATATCACACTCATGATCATGCTGTTGTACTGAATCTAAGCATGTCTGTGATTATCTTTGGCAGAATCACATCTGTGCTGATATTCAGTACAACAGCACTCTTGCAATATTGCTTACATAAAGAAAGAACTTTTACAAAAGAACTTTTGTAGTGAGTGTTGTGATAGACAAAGTGCTGGGTGTGTCCATTCACCCATCATGTTCTTTTTCTCGCTCTCCAGGCCTGGGCTGATGCATTCCGTAGTTCTCCAGATTTAACTGGTGTAGTTTGTGTGTATGAGGCTCTCCGGAGGAAAGGGATAAAGTTTCCTGTGGCTGAGTTGTGTAGCCCAATACACACCCCCAGCAAGGTACATACAGTGGCAGTAAAAGGTTTTGGATATGTGGAAGTTGTGTGGTGGTGTTTGTTGGTGTGTGATTGTGTGTGTGTGTGTGTGTTTTTTAAATTTTACTTTTTAATATATTTTATTACACTTCACGCACTATTGCCAATTAAATTTAAAAAGCAAAACTCTAATCACGTATTCCATCAAATAACTAAACCTTTGTATGTAAGGCTTAATTCAAGGTTCACTGTCACTCTAATGGGACTCAGAATTAGTGCTTTATTAAAGCCTGTGCGATAAATATGTTGTTTGATACTTTTAGCATGATCTAGATCAGCATTTTCTAGTTTATATCTAGATTTTTATTCCACAATAAATAAGTCACAAACATTTCTCAGTTCACTTAGACCTGTTCCTTACTTAGATTTTCTCATTCTTGAGTACTTGAGCTGTTTTCAAGTTTAAACATAAAACACTAAAACATTACATTACATGGCATTTAGCAGACACTCTTATCCACAGCAACGTACAACAAGTACAAAAGTCAGGGACAAGAAGTGCTGAACTTCTAGACAAGAAAGTTGTAGTGCCAACTGAACAAGTGACAGAATAACACCTAGTGTAATGTTCTGTTGAAGTACCAACAATTGGCAAACAGCCAAGGAAAACAATTCAACCAGATAAATGAGCTGACAAAGTACAAGTAAATAGATAAAAAATAAAACCCCAACGGCTAACCCCAGGCTTGCCATACACAGCCTGGGTTGGCCAAGACCGCTATGTGATTATGCAGGGGAGAGGTGCAGCTGGAAGAGGTGGGTCATCAGTCTGCGCTTGAAGGTGGTTAGGGAGTTGGCAGTTCTGACCTCAATGGGAAGGTCATTCCACCAATGGGGAGCCAGCACAGGCAGCAGACTTGAGCAGGCTGGGCAGGAGTGGAGAGAAGAAGGGGCCAGGTGACCAGAAGTAGTGGAGAATAGGGATCTGGCTGGCATGTAGGGTCAGATCAGTCTCTGGAGGTATGGTAGACCTGACCCCATGACTGCCTGGTAAGCTCGCACCAGTGTCTTAAATTTGATGCGAGCTGTGACAGGTAGCCAGTGAAGGGCAGCAAGCAGAAGAGTAACGTGGGAAGAACGAGGGAGGTTGTAGACCAGGCAGGCTGCAGTGTTCTGGATGAGCTGCAGGGGTCTAATGGCAGATGCTGGAAGGCCAGCAAGGAGAGAGTTTCAGTAGTCCAAGCAGGAGAGGATCAGTCCTTGGACCAGGAGCTATGTAGAGTAGATGGTGAGGAAAGGGCGAATCTTTCGGATGTTGTAGAGGAGGAATCTATACATCCGGGTCAATGCTAAGGAGGGGAGTCTATCGTCAAACACCACTCCCAGGTTCTTCGCACTGGGTGAAGGTGACCTAGAGATGTCCCCCAGAGAGATGATGAAGCCCAGGGGTGTAGATGATGGAGTGGAAATGTAGATCATCTCCGTCTGGCCTGGGTTGAGCTTCAGGTGATGGTTGTTCATCCAGCTCTTGATGTCATGCAGGCAAGCAGAGGTGCAAGTGGAGACCTGTGTGTCAGAAGGAGGAAAAGAGAGAAACAATTGAGTATCCTCAGCATAACAGTGGTAGGATAGACCATGACCAGTGATAATTAGGCTGAGAGACTGGGTGTAGAGGGAGAAGAGAAGTGGTCCAAGGACTGAACCTTGAGGGATACCAGTGATAAGTGGGTGCGGTGCTGATATGGTACCAGACCAGGTAACCTGGAAGGAGCAACTGGAGAGGTAGGACTTGAACCAATCCTGGGCTGTCCTAAAGATCCCCAAAGCTGATGGGGATGATGGGAGGATGAAGTGTCCACAGTGTCAAATTCAGCAGAAAGGTCTAGGAGAGTCAAGACAGAAGAGAGGAAGGCAGCACGTGCTGCATGAAGTGCCTGACTGAGAGAAGCGCAGTCTCCGTTGAGTGTCTGGCTTGGAATACAGACTGGTGAGGATCCAGGAGGTTGTTCAGAGAGAGAAAAGAGGAGAGTTGGTTAGCAACAGCGCATTCAAGCATCTTTGATAGGAAGGGGAGAAGAGAAACCGAACGGTAGTTCTGGATGACAGAGGAGTCTGGGGTTCCCCCCCCCCCCCCCCCCGCTGAGGGGTGATGTGGGCTTGTTTGAAGCTGGAGGGAAAGTGTCCAGAGGAAAGAGAGTTGACAAGGGAGGTGATAAATGGGAGGATGTCTGGAGGAGAGATTAGGGGATAGGGTCAAGGTTATAAGTGGGGGGACAGTGAGGAAGCATACAGTGTGTAATACAGTGTGTTCTAAAACTTTTGACAGGCAGTGCAAGTTAAATAACTATGCTCTTATCCAAAATCGGAACATAAAAAGCCTATCAACATGGTGACAAAAGCATGAAGAGAGTTAACTTGATGTAAGCATGTCAGTATCAGAGTCGTATCGTTTTTGAAAAAGAATATTTAGACCTAACAGGATAGGTTAGTTTATAAACGGCTCTTCATATTTAGTACCTATACTGTATCACTTCTGATCATTTTGTTGTCTAAAACTGTAAAGCCTGCAACCTGATGCTTGTTTTTCCAATTTACGTGTTTGTTGTTTTATATCATTTGTTCTGTGGTTTATAGCTTATATAATGCTTTTTTTGAGTATCCCAAATATGCTTTACAATACAGATAATAGTAAAAAGAAATTCAACATGGAATACCAATTCTGATGGCGAACAAAGACAACAAACCTCAGAGGTTATAGTAAGGATAGTTTTAAAAAGTCAGAAAAGGTGTGTTCTTAGCCAAGATTTAAAGCAAGCATTAGAGATTGGTTAACTACAAAGGGAAACGAGTCCTAGGGCTAGGAGTTAAAGGAGAAAACACTTTGTGAACGTGCTCTTTTATAGGAATCCAGACTGAATAACCGAAAGAAGGCTGGCAGCATAATTTTTATTAAAAGAGCAATTATAGCCGATACTAATGAGGAAAAGTTTGCAGTAGCTTACCTTTTTACCTGTTTACCATTGTGATTTATGCTCTGTTCCTTCAATGATCTTCAAAATAATTAGACCGTAGTTATACCTCTTACTTAAGCTGGAGCACCTTAATTGTGTACTGTGATTGTTTGAGATAAAATTGCTCTCGGTAGTTTACTTTGAAACATACTAAATACACTGAAGGGGTGACAAATTGACTGAAAACATAAACTGACTTAATCAACAACATAAACAAAATACCTTATTATGAGTGCTGTCTAACATGTCGGCCCTAAATCTCGTATAGGTGTTTAATTGGTTTGAGTTCTGGTGACTGTGAAGACAATAACCTTTAGCATATAATTTACATAATTTTCATGCCCTGTGGATGGGGGCAGGGTGATCCTGGCAGAGACCACTCCTGTCAGGAGAGAAATGTTTCAACATATGGTAAAGGTGTCGGTCAGAATAACTCTTCATTTTGCACCACCTTTCTCTTTAAGCAGAAAAGAGGACTCAACCCATGTCAGTAAAATGTCTCTGACACCTGGTTTTTCCTTTAATTTGTCACCTGTCTGGATATATTCGACATGAAACATGACTCATGTGTACCGTTTCACTTGTGGTACATGTCCATGATTCACTTGCTCTTTTTTTCCTCACTAGCATATTTTTCCTGCAACTGGATGTGAGGCTTCTCTCACACCCACACACCAAACTCGGACCCAACAGCAGACATCCCCCTGGCAAAACACAGAGGGTCCAGTCATTTTATCATCTGCCCAGGTATCAAACACACATCCAGTGGAATGAGGCAAACCATCTGGCAAACATGTGCTTTAGTGGATTTTTTTTTTCCAACAAAAGTAGGCAACTGGGGCGGCACGGTGGTGTAGTGGTTAGCGCTGTCGCCTCACAGCAAGAAGGTCCGGGTTCGAGCCCCGGGGCCGGCAAGGGCCTTTCTGTGCGGAGTTTGCATGTTCTCCCCGTGTCCGCGTGGGTTTCCTCCGGGTGCTCCGGTTTCCCCCACAGTCCAAAGACATGCAGGTTAGGTTAACTGGTGACTCTAAATTGACCGTAGGTGTGAATGTGAGTGTGAATGGTTGTCTGTGTCTATGTGTCAGCCCTGTGCTGACCTGGCGACTTGTCCAGGGTGTACCCCGACTTTCGCCCGTAGTCAGCTGGGATAGGCTCCAGCTTGCCTGCGACCCTGTAGAAGGATAAAGCGGCTAGAGATAATGAGATGAGAAGTAGGCAACTGATGAATCGCTCATTAGCTTTGTTTGAAACCAGGGTTAACTACAAGTTTTTATATATATTTGTTAACAAGCAATATTCATTAGTAAGTTCATTTTTTTCACAAAGATCTTCACACATCATTTCATGATTTCATCAAAGCACCAACACTAGTTTTCTTCTTACAGGAACACTCAGTCACCTTTATTGTATAGAAAAAACCACAACTATAATGCTATAACATAGAACACTATATACTACACCACTATAACAGAAAAATAACTTTGATCACAAACATTTTGCCTCTAGTGTGAGGTTAAGTAATGGTGAATAATGTGGAAGGAAAAGTCTCCCCATCTTTGAATGTACTCTAAGTCCGTGTGTGGCTACAGGAGGATGGTGAAATGCTTTGTAGCCCCATGCAAATGTGTGTTTTGCCTGTTTCATTGCAGCTTTACGCCTCACATACAGGTGCTATAGCAATCCCATGGACGGTGTGTTTATACACAGCACACCCTCTCAACCTTCATATTTCTGATTATATAAATACTATAAGTTTTAGGGTTTTGATTTGCATACAAATATACTATACTGTTTATCACTTAGCTATAATAGTCACATTATATGGCCAAAAGTAAGTGAACACCTGACCATCAAACCTTTTGGGGCATATTCCAAACCCACTGACAAACATGGAGTTGGTCCACCCTTTGCTATTATAATAACCTCCACTTTATTGAGAAGGCTTTCCACTAGATTTTGGAATGCAGCTGTAGGAATTTGTGCTCATTCAGCTAGAAGAGCACTAGTGAGGTTGAGCACCGCTGGTCAAGTGAGAAGGTCTGGCACATGGTTGGTGTTCCAATTCATCCCAAAAGTGTTCAATGGGGTTGAAGTTAGGGCTCGGGCAACTCTAGTTCTTCCACATGAAGAACCATGTCTTTGTGGAGCTAACTTTGTGCACAGGGGCATCGTCATGCTGGAACAAGTTTGGGCCTCTTGGTTCCAGTTAAGGAAAACTGTAATGCTACAGCATACAAAGACATTCGAGACAATTGTGTGTTTACAATTTTGTGGTAACAGTTTTGGGAAGAACTACATGTGGATGCAATGGTTGGGTGTTTACATAATTTTGAACATATAGTGTCTAATTTGCCGATTAAACCTCTATCCATTTGGTTCAGAACTTGAGTATGATCAGCTTTGAAACAAAATGTGCTTGAGGAACATAGTTGTGTTGGTGGTAGAAATCACATGCAAGAATTTTGACTACGGTGTTACCTAAATGAGGGTTTTTGTTTGTTTGTTTTTTGGGGAGGGACAAAACAAAACTACTACCTATCCAAATAATATCTAGTCATTGGCACTCCCAAGTGATTAATTTCTACTGATGGATGGCTCTAGAATGGCTGATAAAGCTGTCCAGGGTAACACATTGTGTACAGTCAGTAATTCTGTACCTACTCTACCTTTATAAATGAGTGTAGCTACAAGGTAGGCTTAAACTAGCAACTCGGTGTAGTTTGGGTGTGGTTTATATTCTCTTCTTTCAGTGATCTCTCAGTGATGAACTGATTTTATGATCTTGGTTCATATTTCAGGTGACACAGTTGACGTTTGACCTGGAAAAAGCTCAGAATAACCTTAAAGTGATGTCAGCAATAATGAGTCAGATGGATTCTGGGTGCATTCAGCGGACAAACATAGAGCTACTGAAGGTCAGAGAACATAAATACATTCTGCAACATGCATATAATAATCTAAAACAACAAAGACCTTATGCTTTAACATCTTAGCTCTGGCAATAATCTTTATTTCCCATCTCTCCATGTATGTGAATGGAAATGGACATCATCACATTGTTGATAATTTTTTTTTCTGTCCCTGTCAGTAGCAGTTGTACTCCAAATGTAAGGAGATGCAGGACCAAATAGTTCATCTCATTCCCAGAGTAACTGATGAGACGCTGATAGAGCAGCTGCTGGTTGCTAATGATGACATGAACACAACCTTCACACAATATCACAGGTGATTATTGAAGAACCTCCATTATTAAATAATTGTAAGGTTATAGACATGATGCCTAGTAATACCACCTATTTAATGCAATATGAAAACTGTGCACAAGAAGAAGAAACTTTCAAGCAAGGGGGTGTTTTTAGAAGATTCTAATCAAGCATTTATTGTGATCTTATCCACAAAATGTCAGTGATTGATTACTGACAATCATTTGGTTTCCAGTTTGGAGAAACGTCTTGACAGGCAGAATTCTGAACAATCGGTAAGGATGTTCAGTTCAAGTTTGTTCGTAAATTCATTTCAGTCACTGTATTGGGTGTTGTGTATATTTATTTATTTTTTCCTCATTCTTGATTTTAATTAAGCATGCCAACCTCATTGACCTTGAAGCTCCCTGTAAACCACAAAGCCAATCACAACTGGAAACTCCGGTGTGTGAAGCAGTCAGTCAAACAGTCAGCAGTCTGTCAAGTCACATGGCTTGTCTGAGTATGTACTAATATTTTGCTAAACTTTGATAATACCAGTGTTTATTGAATACTGATTGTTTGGAAGGTATTGATTAATTTTCTATAATGGCAGTTCTGACAGCAGTGCTGGCTGCAAACCAAAGCATAGGTTTATATAAAGGCACTCGTTCTAATATCTTATTGTTTCGATCGTAACAACCTCCACAAAGATGTTCATGGCAGATGCTCCATACAAACTGCTTTAAAAAACCGTGTACTTTTTGATATGGTGTAGCCTTCCATGTGGAGATGTTTTATTTCGCATTTCTGGAAGGAGTCTTCAGTGTCGGCACATCATAACAGTCAGAGGTAAAGCAGTAATTTTAGGTTTTCCAACACAGGAAAATCTTCTGGTGTTATAGTTTCTTAGTGGCATGAGAAGCTGAATCATTTTGTCTAAGTAGCTTCAAGAAAGAGAAAAAAGCGATGATGGTGAGGGAATCACTGTTTATACAGTAGGTGTTACTGTCAAGTAAGTGATATCAGGAGCTTGTTTTGCAGATGTTTCAAAAGATTGTAACTATAATAAGTAAAAAAAAAAAAAAAGATAATAAAACATGTTGAAATATGCTGTTATAAGAATATTGCTCAATTTTGGGGTGGTAATGGCCCTCCCCATTATACCACCCAATCATCCATTATCTTCCTATAACTTACTGGACATATTAATAGCACATCATTAATTATGGTTTTCTGCAGGCACAAAGGAGAAGGATGGTATTCAGAGAAGTAACTCTTCAGGGAAACTTCAAAAGGGGTAAAATATTAAATCAGTTATTTACTTTTAGCTTTATTTAAAGGTAGACTGCCTTTCAGATTTTTCAAGTGCAGGTCATAAAAAGAATCTTCCCTGACACCCAGTTATTTTTGTTTAGTGGGCTGAAGGCTACTGCATTCAAATCCCAGACTTAGAATTTTATTAGGGTTTTTTTTTAAATAAATAGAACAATTAATGAATTTAGGGCCACGTGTCCCTAAATTCTCTGCTATTTTTGCCTGCTTCACCATGACCCAATTCAAGATACTACATCATGCATCACATGGTGGGCTTTCCCTGTTCATGCAAGGCATTGTGGGATACAAATTTGAAACAGGAGAGAAAAGTGGAGGACATGAGCGTGCGAATGAAACATGAAAGACTGACCACAATAACAGAAAGCAAGATGAAAAGACATTATGTTGCGAAGGAAAGGAAACGCAGGACCAAACTAATAAATGTTAGCGAGCACCTCCGTGTGATCAGCTGTTCATTTAGCGACAGAATGATGTAACTGTCAGTGCACGGCCAAGGTAAACCTGTCGATGGCAGTATTGTAACATTGGATGCCAGCTGCCGTAAAACCCAAAAGAAGAAGAAGCATGCGCACAGACTTCCTCTGCTTGACTGCGCGAAGCGAGCGATTTCATGCACATTATTTGCTAGGGAATCCCCTCAAATGAAATAACTTCCTAGTCACAGAATGGCCTGATATTTTGTGAGATATTACAGAAATAAACATGTATCACAATGACCAAATTTCAGAGGGACCTAAATTTCACTGATTTTATGAAATCTAAAGGCCGTCTAGCTTTAATGACTTGAGTGGAGCAACCTTTGTGGATGTCAAATCAAGTAAGTATAATCAGGCATTAATGTGAAATTATATAATTAATTTCGGTCTGTAAAAATGATATACGTATATGTTTGTGTGTCAGGGACAGTCAGGAAAGCTCTGTATTAGATGAACTTGCAGCAGGAAGCAGTCACAATGCTGAAGTGGTGAGTAGCACTGATTTGTGTAGAGTATTTCTAAACTTCTTAATACATTTTATTATGAAATCCCTACTAACATTAGACATCCTGGTTTGAGTAGTAGCTTGTAGCATTAGTGCTTTTGCATGTTTGTGTTTGCGATGAAACTGAATTCAAACCCATTTTTTGCAGGAATGCAGAATGCTTTAGAATAGCCATCATTTGACTGTCTAGCTGTGTCTGATTTAGTATCTGTGCATGTCTGTCCCTGAAAAACCTGTCTGTCTACGTGAAGGCTGACGACCCAGACGCTACCCTCCTCGGCTCCTCACCTCAGTTTCAATGGATGGTGGAAAAGGGAATGGTGGGTCTTCAGCATGCAGTGTGTGTTTGGAGTTGCTGAGCCTGCACGCCTTTTGCAAAAGGGTTATTTTGTATGTGGTTTCTTATAGGAGTGGCTGAATCGGTTTTATTCTAATATGCAAACTGGAGCTGTACAAATCATTTCCTGCTGTGTTGAGTGTATTTCTAAGGTTGCAGGTGGCACTTCTCTCCTTTAATCACTCCTGCATTTGCTGAATGGATCTCATCATTCCCCCCCCCCCCCCCCCCCCCCCCCCCCCCATACATGGGCTGTATGCTTTGTGTAGTAGCACTTAGCTCCTGGGCATGATGGGTGTCTTGTTTTCTCCTCTGAGGCTCATACTGTAAACCTGAAAGTAATGATCACATGATTTTTCACCACCCAGCAGTAACAGCTAACTTTTTTCTATAGATTCCTGTCAATCAAAGTGAAGTGATGGACAACATTGAGCAGTGGCTTGATGTGGATGATGTGAGTGTTAGGTTTCTAACTATTCACTATACCACATATCAGTATACATACTCATTGTTTTGAGAGATCATATGGTGATTAAAGGTTTGTTGCTACCAAATTAAACTATATACAGTGGATATAAAAAATGCACACACCCCGTTAAAGTGATGTAAAAAAATGAAACCACGATAAATAATTTCAAAATTTTCCCACATTTAATGTGACCTATAACCTGTACAGTTCAATTGAAAAACATAAACAAAAAAAGTACAATAAGCTGGTTGCATAAGTGTGCACACCCTTAAACTAATACTTTGTTGAATCACCTTTTGATTTAATTACAGCATTCAGTCTTTTTGGGTTCACACCTGCCATCAATTAAAATGACTCTGATTAACCCCAAATAAAGTTCAGACATTTACTCAGTTGCATCCTCCAGCGAAAGCCAGGGTTCACAGAGAGCTTACAAAGCATCAAAGGGATCTCATTGTTGAAAGGTATCACTCAGGAGAAGGGGACAAAAACATTTCCACGCCATTAGATATACCATGGAGCACAGTGAAGACAGTCATCAAGAAGTGGAGAAAATATGGGACAACAGTGACATTACCGAGAACTGGACGTCCCTCCAAAATTGATGAAAAGAAAGACCAGATGAAAACTGGTCAGGGAGGCTGCCAAGAGGCCTACAGCAACACTGAAGGAGCTGCAGGAATCTGGCAAGTACTGGTTGTGTACTACATGTGACCACGATCTCTCGTATTCTCCATATGTCTGGACTATGAGGCAGGGTCAAAAAAAAACATCCAGGCCCAGCTAAATTTTGCAAAAAAAACAAAAAAACATCAACTCTCCCAAAAGCATGTGGGAAAATGTGTTCTGGTCTGATGAAACCAAGGTTGAACTTTTTGGCCACGATTCCAAAAGGTATATTTGGCACAAAAGCAACATTGCACATCACCAAAAGAACATCATACCCACGGTGAAGCATGGTGGTGGCAGCATCATGTTTCGGGGTTGTTTTTCTTCAGCTGGAACAGGGGCTTTAGTCAAGGTGGAGGGAATTCTGAACAGTTCTAAATACCAGTCAATTTTGGCCCAAAACCTTCAGGTGTCTGCTAGAAAGCTGAAGACGAAGAGAAATTTCATCTTTCAGCATGACAATGACCCCCAAAAGGTTTTGGAATGGCCCAGCCAGAGCCCAGACCTAAATCCAATTGAAAATCTGTGGGGTGACCTGAAGACGGCTGTGCACAAGAGATGCCCTCGCAATCTGACAGATTTGAAGAGCTTTTGCAAGGAAGAGTGGGCAAATATTGCCAAGTCTAGATGTGGCAAGCCGATAGACTCCGACCCAAAAAGACTGAATGCTGTAATTAAACCAAAAGGGGCTTCAACAAAGTATTAGTTTAAGGGTGTGCACACTTATGCAACTAGCTTATTGTACGTTTTTTTGTTTTCCCCCTAACAGATTTGTTTTTCAATTGAATTGTACAGGTTATAGGTCACATTAAAGGTGGGAAAATTTTCAAATTATTTATCGTGGTCTCATTTTTTTACATCAGAAAAACCTATCGCTTTAACGGGGTGTGTACACTTTTTATATCCACTGTACATTCCCTGTTATTTTCCCTGTGGTTAATGAATAGTTCATAGTAGTTATTAAATAATATCAAGTCAAGTCAAATTTATTGTCAAATGTGCTATACATGCTCGACATACAGCGCAGATGAAATTTAAGTCCTCTCTGACCCACGGTGCAAACAGGCAATGCAATAAATAAAAATAGAATAATTGAAAAAACAAACAGTATAAACACTTTATAATATGCTTTAAGATGAGTATGTAATGTGTTGTAGTGAGAGGCAGGATTTAAGTGCATAAATGTAGCATGTTGTTTATTAATCCACTCCAAGAACGGGCATAATCAACAAACCTAGGACTTAATGACACAACTGCGCAATAAGATAAAGAAACAGACAAACTAATTACAGGCTTAGTACTGAACACCTTGACACAATTTAGATTAGGGATCAAATTAACTCATGTTTTAAGTCATTCAAATTCTGTAAAGCTGCTTTGCGACAATGTTTATTGTTAAAAGCGCTATACAAATGACTTGACTTGACAGCTGAGCTAGAAAGACTAGATTCCACACAAAGGCATGTGTCAAAGCAAAACTATTTGGCATGAGCTCCGAACAAAACACTAAAGCAGTGCTTGTTGCACTCTGAACTGTGCCACATGAGTGCAGGGTCATGATCCAGAAAGTGTTCGTTTGGGTGTAAAGTTTTGTTCCATGCAACCGCTTAAACACCAGATTCCAGATGAAGCAAACCTTAACACTCAGTTGGCAGATGTGCAACTGCTAGTTTTGATAAATTCTTTACCACAACATTCAAGTAAATGGGCACTCGAAACTTAACACCTGCCAACTGTGTCATAAACCTCATAATGTTTAATTAAATTAATTAATGTGAAATTTCTACTCCATCAATCTAGTGCTTTGCTTCCTTTTTAGTTCTAGCTTAGGCCCTGGTCACACTACAGGTCACGATGGGTTTGTGAATACTTGTCGATGAATAATTGGTCACATCGCCACCAATCATGCGATGCATGGCAAATGTTTTCTGAGCTTCACGAGTTGTTTTTTTTTGGTGTGTCTCTGCCTTGTGAGTGGCCAAAAATGTCACACAAAATTTTCAATGGATGCATTGAAATTTGGTGGTGATGTTTTTGTTGGCAAACTAAGTGGCGAATGCTCGCAGATGGGTTTGGGAATACTTCCCAAAGCTCAGGGAACTTTCAGGGAGCCTCTAGAGATGTATTTGTCTTGAATCCATGTCCCCAGTGCTCACAGGAACCTCAACACAGCGGCTCAGCATAGCCTAACCTTTGCCGAGACTTAAAGTGCATTTTATATTCGGGGATCATTCGGAGTGCATTGTGAACATGCTTGGGACCCGTTTGTTATAGGAAACATCTGATGCTGATTTGAGCACAATCAGCACATGCATATAAGGACGCTGTTTTCAGAGACTTTGCAAAGTATTCTGTCAGGTAAGCAGCGGTAGACAGATCTAAGTGCAGGGAGAGCGTGTTGTAGCAGGTGTGATATTTACAAAAACAAAACATGATGCAAGGTCGGAGGAACAAAACAAACAAAAGCAAAACAGAAAGCAGAGTCGTAAAGCAGTAATAATGGCTAGAAACAAACATGACGATGATGATAATACTTCGCAAAGTTTCGGTGAAAACAGCATCCTTATATGCGTGTGCCGATTGCTCTCAAATCAGCATCAGGTGTTTCCCATAATGACTGGGTCCTGTGAGTGAGCGTGGCTGCTCGAACGTGCGAAGGCGTGACAGTCAAGTGTTTGCCTGCTGTGTGACCACAACTTTTAGCTTGCTTATATATCACCATGCATTGCTACCAAAATGCCTCATTTTCATCGATAGCCCGTCGCAAGCTGTAGTGTGACTGTAGCTTTACTTTTGCATGGCCTGTCCTTGCAGATGCAAAGTAATTGTCCTGTTGAATACATTGTCCTTCAGTATACTGAGAAACAGCTTTAGTTATTCTGCCTATACAGTAAGTGGATTTTAGGGTTTATACAGTGTCTTGCAAAAATATTCATCCCCCTTTGGTGTTTGTCCTGTTTTGTCGCATTACAAGCTGGAATTAAAATGGATTTTTGGAGGGTTAGCACCATTTGATTTACACAACACGCCAACCACTTTAAAGGTGCAAATTGTTGTTTTATTGTGACACAAACAATTAAGATCAAAAACAGAAATCTGGCGTGTGTGTATAGGTATTCACCCCCTTTCATATGAAACCCCTAAATAAGAGCTGGTCCAACCAATTCACTTCATAAGTCACATAATTAGTTGATTTAAGATCCACCTGTGTGCAATCAAAGTGTCACATGATCTGTCACATGATGTCTGTATAAATCAACCTGTTCTGGAAGGACTCTGACTCTACAACACTACTAAGCAAACATAAAAACCAAGGAGCCTCCAAACAGGTCAGAGACAAAGTTGTGGAGAAGTATGGATCAGGGTTGGGTCATAAAACATATCCCAAACTTTGAATATCCCAGGGAGCACCATTAAATCCATTATAGCAAAATGGAAAGAATATGGCACCACTACAAACCTGACAAGAGAAGGCCGCCCACCAAAACTCACAGACCAGGCAAGGAGGGCATTAATCAGAGATGCAACAAAGACACCAAAGATAACACTGAAGGAGCTGCAAAGATCCACAGCGGAGATGGGATTATCTGTCCATGGGACCACTTTAAGCCATACACTCCACAGAGTGCAGCTTTATGGAAGAGTGGCCAGAAAAAAAAACATTGCTTCAGAGAATGTGTTTGGAGTTTGCCCAACGGCATGTGGCAGACTCCCCAAATACATGGAAGAAAAGTCTCTGGTCAATTGAGACTAAAATTTATCTTTTTGGCCATCATGGGAAATGCTATGTGTAGTGCAAACCCAACACCCTGAGAACACCATTCTTACAGTGAAGCATGGTGGTGGCAGCATCATGCTGTGGGGATATTTTTCATCTGCAGGGACAGGAAAGCTGGTCAGGACTGAAGGAAATATAGATGGCACTAAATACAGGGCAATTCTGGAGGAAAACCTGTTTAAGTCAGCCAGAGGTTTGAGACTGGGACAAAGGATCACGTTCCAGCAGGACAATGGCCCTAAACATACTGCTAAAGCTACAGTGGAGTGGTTTTAAAGGGAAACGTACCCCAAGAGACTTGCAGCTGTAATTGCAGCAAAAGGTGGCTCTATAAAGTATTGACTTTGGGGTGAATACCTATGCATACTCCAGATTTCTGGGGGGGGGGTCATCTTAATTATTTTGTGTCACAATAAAACCACAATTTTCACCTTTAAAGTAGTAGGTATGTTGTGTAAATCAAATGGTGCTAACCCCCCAAAAATCCATTTTAATTTCCAGCTTATAATGCGACAAACACCAAGGGGGATGAATACTTTTGCAAGACACTGTATTAATGGCCGTAATCACGTTAAAAGATATCAATGTACATGCATCTGTGATTTTAAAGTTAAATATTCAGAGTTTCTAAAGATATTTTTAATAGCTCCTTATTATGACTGGTTTTTATAAAGTATCAGATCAACACAGATCTAGACATATAACCTGCAGAAATCCATTCCATGTTTGAAGTGTGTGTGTGTGTGTGTGTGTGGTGGTGGTGGTGGTGGGGGGTTTAAATCACAGAATCTTTCATATTTGTCAACAGGAAATGAGAGAGAGCATTCTCTTTCCGATATTGTACTAGATCCTAGATGCGTTTTCAGAATGTAATAATGTCTCTTTTGGTGTTTCCCGGATATTTGCAGTGTATAAATAACTTCACTTCTGCTTGTTTCTGTGATGCAGGATGATGACTTGGCAGATGAGGGTGTCACTAGTGAAGGTGTGTTTTTCTTCAACACATTAACTTCTTAGATTTCCCTTTAAAATTTCAAAGAAAAACAGTAAATAATCAGTCGAACAAGTAAAAGTGGGTGACTTTAGACTGACTGTAGTAAATGTGTAATAGACAACAGTCAAGAGCGTCAATTTTATATAACCAGTAGCAGCATTTTTATTCTCATTTTCCATTACCAAAGATGCAATTAAACAAAAACAGTTCATTACAGACCTCTCCTTCTCTCCTTCTCTTTCCTGCAGAGTTTGATAGGTTTTTGGCAGGCAGAGCAAAAGCAGCTGAGAGGCTTCCCTCTGTGAAACCTTCATCTAATGACCACATGTCCTCACAACTATAGTGTTTTACAGGAGCACAATCATCCACAGCTAATATCCACCATCAGCGATCTGTAGCATCAAGTGGATTGGTTTGTGCCATTATGCTTTACGTAAGGGGATTTATATTTTATTTATATGGTGCTGTATCCTCTGTCCTCCTTGCACATTTTTAAAACTCTGGGGTTATTTCATTGTCAGAATATAGTATTGTGGGTTGGGGTGTTTTTATTTAAGTGAGTAGGGGTACTGTGTAATGCATAATACAACCTTGAAATGACCCACTGACTCTTGTTTTAGGTTTGTGGCACTGATTTAATATCATTCTCACTTGCACCAAGTTATTAGATATCTTCTACAAAGAGCAGCATTATGGCTGTCCTTGATTTGGGCATTAAAGATGTCCAAATGTTTTGTGGTCCTTTCAGTGCCCAAAGATAACAGTCTCATTTTCGAATGTATAGGCTTTATTCAGTCCTCACAAACTGTCCTTAAGGCAGGACAAACATGACTAAATAAATACTTGCCACGTCTAGGGTGGGTAACATTGCCGCCTCAGAGCCCCAGGGTCCCCGGTTTGATGCTGAATTTAAGTTGGTGGGTTTCCTCCTGGTTCCCAAATTCCCTCCCACCTCTCAGAAACATGCTGGATTGGGAATGAGTGCAGGAATGTATGTAGTGTCCTGCGATGTACCGGCGACCCATTCAGGGTCCATTACTGTCTTGTGTCCAGTGAGGTGAGCTGAATGAATGGACATGTCTCTGAGATTGGCTGCCAACTATGGTCACTGGCATCTGGAAGTGGTGATCTAAAGCACATCCAGGCTTAGTGTAGGTGGTGCCATGTCTGCGAAGGAGTGTTGTGTAACGGACTTCACGCAGTTTAATCACAAAAACTAAAAGGATACATTTGAAAATGCACATGATCAAACTACTTACTTTTTAAGGAATTACTTGGTTACATTTATACGTAAATGAACTGGTTTATTAATCTGTAATTTATTGAGAGTGCCCATAAACTGCATAATAGCCCTGCCTACAACTGAGCTAACATCAGAGAAAGGGGTCGCTAGTTCTCTACTAGCTATTCAATGTTAATTTATTGTCCTGTTTAATCACATCTTACTTTATTTATTTAACTCCCTATGTATGAACTCCATTATAAATTTTTACAGTTCTTAGGCTTGTCTAAATGGCTTTGTGTGCCTTTTTTTTTTTTTTGTATTATTTGTCTGGACCCTTTTCTTTGCAATACATAATCAGCATAGTAATCTCAGCTAAATGTTAATAGCAAAAGGCAATGAAATGCTTCAGTAAACACATGCCGCTAGCTTAGTTTAGGATGTGTGCTAACACCAGAAGTGTTGCATCAGAGATTTTGTACCCCTGAATACCAGACTGCAACATTTTGAGCTGATTCTAGTTATACGGATTGGTGGGGAAGCCATGGCCTAAAGGTCAGAGAAGCAGCTTTGGGACCAAAAGGTTGCCGGTTTGATTCCCTGGACTAGCAGGAATGGCTGAAGTGCCCTTGAGCAAGGCACTGAACCCTAAACTGCTCCCCAGGCTGCTCTGGGTATGCTGTACGTCACTCTGGATAAGAGCATCTGCTAAATGCCTGTAATGTAAAATAATGTGTTTAGGTCAAATTTGTTAAAGTGTAAATTCTTCACTTTAAAAACAGGCGCTATGTTGGCTTTTCTGTTTATTTATATATATATATATATATATATATATATATATATATATATATATATATATATATATATTCAGGGAGTGTTACATAGGATATACAGTTTAGAGTTCAAGATTCTGATACTGAAATCCCATTTGTGTGGGAATCTTAAGATGGTTTACTAACCAACTAGCTGGTTTGCATATTGCATATTTATTCATAGGTCCTGGAATTACTTTTGCATGTATTTTTTACATTAAAACAATATAAAACAAATTGCTATTCTTCAAACTATTAGTACTTTTTAAAGGTTTAAAAGTACATGTTTATGGGTCCTTTGCTGTTAGTTACTGATAATAATGAGTATGCCATGGTGTCTCCTTTTTCTAATTTGATTATGATACTGTGAGATGTGGAACATTTTATAGAATGTTAATATACCATGTATATTCTGTACCATGTAGAATTTGTGGTTATAATTTTAAAAAATAACAATAAAGGGATGTCAGTAAGCAGTCAGTTGTTTCGCAATGCTTTTAAATGAAATTTGTCATTTTATTTTCTTCTAATGAAAGGTGTGTTCGGGGCGGCAGGGTGGTGTAGTGGTTAGCGCTGTTGCCTCACAGCAAGAAGGTCCGGGTTCGAGCCCCGTGGCCGGCGAGGGCTTTTCTGTGTGGAGTTTGCATGTTCTCCCCGTGTCTGCGTGGGTTTCCTCCGGGTGCTCCGGTTTCCCCCACAGTCCAAAGACATGCAGGTTAGGTTAACTGGTGACTCTAAATTGACCGTAGGTGTGAATGTGAGTGTGAATGGTTGTCTGTGTCTATGTGTCATCCCTGTGATGACCTGGCGACTTTTCCAGGGTGTACCCCGCCTTTCGCCCGTAGTCAGCTGGGATAGGCTCCAGCTTGCCTGCGACCCTGTAGAAGGATAAAGCGGCTAGAGATAATGAGATGAGATGAGAAAGGTGTGTTCATTGACATTCTCATTACTTAATGTTACATTTGCCTGAAAATAAGGAGCAGGTTTTAATAAATGTATGTAATCCTCATTACAAAGAAGTGTATGACACCAGTTACATAATTTCCCAGGAATATCCCTTTAACATGTTATTTAACAAGTTATGGCAGGTTTAAAATTTAATCAATCAGTAATTATGGACCAGACTCCATCCATTTTGGCATATCATTACAGTGACATGGTTGCTCTGACGGCTTCAGCTATCAAAGTCTCTAGGGAACATTACAGTAGTGGTTTCCCGTTGCTTTCTGCTGGATTATTATAGAGGTTTTCTCCTCTCAACCATTCGCGCACAGTCAATTTAGAGCCACCAATTAGTCTAACCTGCATATTTTTGGGGGAAGATACGCAGGTTAGGAGGAAACCCATGCAGACATGGGGAGTACATGCAAACTCCACAC
This sequence comes from Neoarius graeffei, assembly GCF_027579695.1. NCBI lineage: Eukaryota > Metazoa > Chordata > Actinopteri > Siluriformes > Ariidae > Neoarius > Neoarius graeffei. Next base: position 36,157,363 of record NC_083588.1, read on the forward strand.
AGAAAGGCTTCTGTCGGCCACTGGGATCAAACCCAGAACCTTCTTAGTGTGAGGCGACAGTGCTAACCACTCCACCGCCATGCCGCTCTCTAAAACATTGGATGTTACGTTAATAAAATATCTAAAAATGACTGCACTGTGTTTCTCTAAGTTATATAACCTAAAGACTTGGGTTATTTCTGATGTCTGATATCTCGTACAAGCTAGAGAGTAAAGCGACCCTTGTTAAATTGCTTTGCCAATCTGCCCCCCAGTGACATGATAAGTTTTTACTGTGTTTCTTATAAACAGCTGGAGCTTCTCTACAACTAGCTGAATACTGAATAGTACCACTTGTGATCAAAACCACAGCACTCAATTTCTACACTAACTTAGCTGGTCAGCACCCTGATTTATTTTATTTTAAATAAAACCTGTTCACAATTATAGTGCTTCTTGATATTGTCCACCAGGGGGCGCTGAAAACACATTTTACAAAACCTAACCCTTCAGAGGAAAGATGTTCAACAAATTGTCCAGTACTGTAATTGTGAACAGTGTTTTTGTATTAAAGAAAACATGATTGCCCTTATTAAGAAATTGTGTTACAAAAAATTTGCACTTTGCTCTCAGAAAATTGAAATCTAAATATGGCATGGGAAATATCAGAGCCATGAGTCCAGCTGTTTTAACAGATTAGGCCTCGAAGAATGTGTTTTCTGTATCTGTGCATATAGACCAAGAAAATTCTCCGTTCCTTGGTGCACAGATACAGAAAACACATTCTTCGAGGCCTAATCTGTTAAAACAGCTAGACTCATGGCTCTGATATTTCCCATGCCATATTTAGATTTCAATTTTGTATATGCACTGCTCCTGTGTACACCACTCCATACTAAACCCAACAGTAGTGTGTAGAACTCTAGAATGTGAAAATGAACACTTCCAAAAGACATATTACTCAGTACAAATTCCTCCAACTCCAAAAGTGGTTGCCTGGTGATGAATAGACAGGGAGGACAGGAGGTACAGTGCCTTCCACGATTATTAGTGCCCCTTGTAAATATTAGTAAAAAGGGTTGGGGGGAAAAAAATCCACCTTTTGGTAAAGTAGCTTCATCTCACACTGAAAAAATTAGAAAAATCCAACCTTTAATTGAAATAACTTTATTCAGAAAACAAACAAATCCCTCATCAAGAAATAATTATTTTCAACAAAAAGGTATTGTACGTTCACCGGCCACTTTAATAGCAACTTGTTCTTGATTCTAAGATTCCTGTTCTTGGCTGGCAGGAGTGGAACCCAATGTGTTCTTCTGCTGTTGCATGCTGAGATGCTTTTCTGCTCACCACGGTTGTAAAGAGTGATTACACGAGTTACTATGTCCTTCCTGGAATCTTGACCCAATCTGGCCATTTTCCTCTGACCTCTCTTATCAACAAGGCGTTTCCACCCACAGAACCGTCGTCCACTCAATATTTTTTGTTTTTTGAACCATTCTGTGTAAACTCTAGAGATTGTTGTGTGTGAAAACCCCAGGAGATCGGCAGTTTCTGAAATATTCAAACCAGTCCAGCTGGCTCAAACCAACACCCATGCCACAGTGAAAGTCACAGAGATCACAATTTTTTCCCATTCTGATGTTTGAAATGAACATTAACTGAAGCTCTTGATTTGTATCTGCATGATTTTATGCATTGTGCTCCTGTCAAAGGATTGGCTGATTAGAGAACTGCATAAACCAGCAGGTGTATGGGTGTATCTAATAAAGTGGCTAATCATAGTTTTCTTGCAAAGCCTCTTTTTTGTGGAAATAGTGGAGAGGAAAAAAACATTTTAGATTTCTCCAAGTATTCAACACATCCACCTATGCATTCTTCAGCTGAAGCGTTATCTTTGATCAGTATCATCTTTGGTTTCAAGACTATGACACACACACACAGGAGGAGCAACATCATAATGCAGTTATACTTGGTGGGGGAAAAGAATTTTAGAAATTTTAATATGAGCACCTGAAATACAGGTTTCAGGCCCAACAAATGCCAAACATGCAAAATGTTTTCTTAGACTGCTGATGTTAAAGTCCTCCATGTGCTACAATCTACTCAAAATAAACTGTACAATACTGAAAGGAAACTAGTCTATTACCAAAAGATAAAGTTAGCAAACTTTTGGAAAGACCTTTTGGAACTTTGGTTCTGGGTCGAAATTAAAACAATCTAATGTAGAAGCTTGTATGGAACTGTTTTTCAATCCCACCCACTTCCTAAAGAATGACCAATCCAGCCCACTCCCACTGTTATTATTTTTGTACTTGCTACCTTAATTAGTACTGTTTCCAAAAAAATATATATATATATTTTATTTATATATATATATATATATATATATATATATATATATATATATATATATATATATATATATGCACCCGCTTGGGTTTCCTCCGGGTGCTCCGGTTTCCCCCACAGTCCAAAGACATGCAGGTTAGGTTAACTGGTGACTCTAAATTGACCGTAGGTGTGAGTGTGAATGGTTGTCTGTGTCTATGTGTCAGCCCTGTGATGACCTGGCGACTTGTCCAGGGTGTACCCCGCCTTTCGCCCGTAGTCAGCTGGGATAGGCTCCAGCTTGCCTGCAACCCTGTAGAAGGATAAAGCGGCTAGAGATAATGAGATGAGATGAGATGAGATATATATGCACAAATTAGTCATTTAAAACCACAGTGGTGCTACCCAGGATAAAGCAGTTACTAAGAATTAATGAAAGCTCGAAACATCATGCAGGGACCCAGAACACTCTCATGTTGTGGGACTTTACCAACTTTACTCATTAAAAAAGAAAAACACACACTTTTTTTTTTTTATTCATACACATTGGATCCCAGTGTCAAAGCACTTTAATACACAGGTTCTCTGATTCTGGCCCGTCATTCTCTCTCTCTCACACACACACACACACGGGGGGGGGGGACAGTGGGTACCCCAGGTCCAGGGTTGGGCAGTATTCTAATATATCATGACTATAATAAGCAATTTGATGTATACCCCCTGAATGACACAGAATTAAAAATGGGTTATTTAAAAAAGAATCCATTAATTATTAAACACGGTTCAGATGCCATCCCTATTCCAGATGTTAGAGGTGGGGTATGAGATTTTGGAATAACGGTTCCCGCAAGCCATATTTTGAAAAGAAACACGCCCGCCCTCGCCATGCTCCCACCCCCCGCGTCTCCACCCCTCCTCCCCCTTATAAAGCCTGAGAAAATCAGCCTTTATAATGGGTGTCTATTGCGTTACACACCAGTGGAGCAGAGTGTAGAGAGCTTGGAAAAATAGCTCAAACTTTCTCATTTAAACTGTGTTTTCAGCCCCAATTTTCACTCCACACACATAATTTTCTCAAAAGTAGTAGCCACACTTGTCCTGATTCACACAATGTGTCTACCTACACGATAGGACTTGCAGTTTTTGAATGAGAAGCCTGAAAGTGAAGAAAGGACAGCCGCGCAGCCACATAGACTGCCATTATAAACTTGGCAGAAAAGTCACTCGTTTTTAACTCGCTCTAGTGACCTCATTTTTTACACTACAGACAAAAAAAATTACATCAGTGTGTTCAGGAGATCCTTGTGGCGCTCACTGTGAAAGAATTTTGTGAATATCTCCTTCCGTTTTCGTGTAAATCCCCGTTGTTTGGAGGGAGCGCACTGAGAAAATCCTGCGCTCTGTGTGACACTCTGCTCGCTCTCTCACACAGAAGGGCCGGGCTGCTCGCGGGCTTCAGTCTGATTGACGTGTCACTATCCAATCATTTTGAGGTGGTACCTCGATATGATTGGATGGCGTTTTTCCTTTATTTTACACTGTAGACTGGATTAAAATATTTCGGTTTTGGGTCAAACCTTCTATTGTACTGCTTGCAACATGGGTGTGAGGAGCTTTTCAAGCAATATGGTAAAAAATACTCCTGAAAAAAATCTCATACCCCACCTTTAATAAGGCGCGTGCATTTTGAACATCTCTACGTGCATTGTTGCAGTGTGTCATTCATTAACATGATTTAAAAAGGCGACGTTGTAAGGAGTGATATTGGGTTATATGAATATCACGGGCATTTTCCTTACTGTTCCACCCTAAGTGTAAATTTAAAAAGTTTAAACTTAAACTTTTTAAAAGCAAAAGAAGAAAAACTTTGTTCAAGTAGGAACCATAATGTCTTGTCTGCTGTTGTTACAGTTAAAAGTGACCCCCACCATGAAACGAGTACTTACTGTCGATAGAGGACTTGTTTAGTCGGCGAAGGAGTACTTTTTAATCTAAAGCTGTCGCAAGTACATTTATCTAGTTATTGTTTTTACTGAGATCTAGATATTAGCCTGTAGAAGAACACGTTTAGAGTTTTTTTTTTAATTATTATTTTTTTTAAAGAAATATTGCTACCCGCTAGCCAACAACAACATCGCGCTGTAATCGGATGACGGCGAGCATCGCTGCTTTAACTGAGCTGTTTGTATGAAAGTCAGGTGCTGATTGCCAGTTGAATTATGTCCACATTGTCTATGGATAAAGAACTGCAAGAGAGCTTAAGAGAGGCGAGTGCTATTGGAGACCTTGATGAAGTGCGGAATCTAGTCGAGAGCGGAGTAAACATCAACTCCCAGAATGAAATCAATGGATGGTAGGTTTTGTGATTAACATCTCTGTGGAATTTGGGTGTTTATGTTCAGCCAATTCACCAATCTGGTCTGCTAACTCCACCGTTAGCTTAAAGCTCGTTGCCCTGGAAATACAATCAATACGAACTACACCCTAGGATTAGCAAGCTAGCTCACTGGCTAAGCCAAGCCGACTCTGTGGTGCTCAGAGCACTTGTAGTTTACCCAGATAACTGGTTTCCACTTCATACTTTGGTAATCGTAATGTTTATAGAAGCAAAAGGTGCTTTTTTTTCCGCCATTGAGGTTGAAATGGATTGGTTCGGGTTTATAGTGTAAGAGCTGTTTGTACTTGTTGTACGTTTCTGTTGGTTGCGTAGCGACAGATAAAGTCCGTGTGAAGCTGCGGAAGCCGAGGAGCTCGTGCACGCGCCGGAAAGTCGCCAAACGAAGTTACAAACTAATTTGCATATTCATGATTTCCTCGTGAATATTTGCATATCAGACTTGTTACATACAAAAGGAAAACTTTTTTTTTTTTCTGAAGACACGTCACATGGAATCGAGTTTTATCAGAATATAAAATGAGAAGTCTGTAATAGGCAGCACAAATTCTCATCTCGTCTCATTATCTCTAGCCGCTTTATCCTGTTCTACAGGGTCGCAGGCAAGCTGGAGCCTATCCCAGCTGACTACGGGCGAAAGGCGGGGTACACCCTGGACAAGTCGCCAGGTCATCACAGGGCTGACACATAGACACAGACAACCATTCACACTCACATTCACACCTACGGTCAATTTAGAGTCACCAGTTAACCTAACCTGCATGTCTTTGGACTGTAGGGGAAACCGGAGCACCCGGAGGAAACCCACGCGGACACGGGGAGAACATGCAAACTCTGCACAGAAAGGCCCTCGCCGGCCACGGGGCTCGAACCCGGACCTTCTTGCTGTGAGGCGACAGCGCTAACCACTACACCACCGTGCCGCCCGCAGCACAAATTGTTTTATATGCTCAAACCTATTTACATATTTGCAGAATGCTATCATTTCTAACAAGCATGTTATTAAAAAGCAGCAGTGGGAGTGAGTCATTAGGAAAGAGGCATGGAGGATTAACATGCCTTGTTTAGTTGTAAATGGTGTATTGGCAAACCAAGAATATAAAATGAAAACTAAGGCCCAATCCCAATTCTAATTTCTACCCCTCCCCCTTCCCCTCCGCCTTCCCCTTGGCCCTTCCCCTTGAAACTGAGCTACAAGGGATAGGGCTTGAAATTCATCCCTTACGTATTGGGATAGCCCTTCAACGATCGCATACGTCATCGCGTACCTCCGTCAGCGTTTACGTTAGCAAAACGCGACCAAATGCGTCATTGGCTGCGACCAGCCGCTACAGTCAGAGCCAGAGGCAGAACCAGAAATCTCTGCTGGCAGGGTGTGATTTGTTAACTAACACCACTGAATGGGATATCTTTGGCGCTTCGTGCACCACATCCGACAGAATGAGGTGTCAGAACACTCATGTAAACAATAAAAGCGAGAATAACAGAACAAAATGTACGCAGTCAAGCAACCGAAAACAATACTCACTCCCAAAGCTTTTTAGCAGCAGCTTGGATTTCAGAAATCGCTGCTCATTCTCAGCTCGAAAGCGAATCAAGCGGCGTGTTTCCTCTGGATAACAACTTAAAACACGTAAATAATGGAGAAAATACATTTATGACAATCTTTTGCCACGGGAACCGCCATCTTTCTGAAATCCGCATGAAATCTCGCTGAAATCCGCATGGCATTGTGGGAAATCACTCAAACCCCTTCGTTCGGAGTCAGCTCCAGGAAAATCTCCGTTTGGAGGGGTACAGAAGCCCTACCCCTTCCCCTACCCCTCCGCGTTAACTGGGATTGGGATACCCCTACCCCTTCACGTGAACGCGCAAAATGGAGGGGAAGGGCCAAGGGGTTGGTCCAAGGGGTGAAATGGGATTCGGCCTAATAATAAGAAACCTTTGTTTGTCTCATGTACACCCAAGCACAGAGAAATTCCTTCTTTGCATTTAACCCATCTGAAGCAGTGAATGCATGCATGCACACACACATACACCCAGAGCGGTGGGCAGCTATGCTACAGGATTTTATTTATTTGGCAATAAGACAGTACAGGGTGGCACGGTGGTGTAGTGGTTAGCGTTGTCGCTTCACAGCAAGAAGGTCTGGGTTCGGGGCCCCATGGCCGGCGAGGGCCTTTCTGTGCGGAGTTTACATGTTCTCCCCGTGTCCGTGTGGGTTTCCTCCGGGTGCTCCGGTTTCCCCCACAGTCCAAAGACATGCAGGTTAGGTTAACTGGTGACTCTAAATTGACCGTGAGTGCGAATGGTTGTCTGTGTCTATGTGTCAGCCCTGTGATGACCTGGCGACTTGTCCAGGGTGTACCCCGCCTTTCACCCGTGGTCAGCTGGGATAGGCTCCAGCTTGCCTGCGACCCTGTAGAACAGGATAAAGCGGCTAGAGATGTATGACTTAACATGGACAGCACAGTGGTGTCGTGGTTAGCATGGTCGCCTCACAGCAAGAAGGTTCCGGGTTCGAACCCAGCGGCCAGCAGGGACCTTTCTGCATGGAGTTTGCATGTTCTCCCCGTGTCTGCATGGCTTTCTCCCCGCAGTCCAAAGACATGCAGTTAGGTTAATGTGGGGTGGCCTTGGGCTGAAGTGCCCTTGAGCAAGGTACCTAACCCCAGGGTGCTCTAGTGTGGCTGCCCACTGCCCTGGGTGTGTGCGTGTGTTCACTGCTTCAGATGGGTTAAATGCAGAGGATGAATTTCACTGTGTTTGAAGTGTGCATGTGACAAAGGTTTCTTTTTCTTCTTCTTCTGTAGTCAGCTGGGATAGGCTCCAGCTTGCCTGCGACCCTGTAGGACAGGATAAGCAGCTACAGAATAATGGATGGATGGACTTAACATTTGTCTTAAAATTTAACAAAGATTGACTAAAATAGAAGGAAGATCAAATCAAGTTTATTTGTATAGCGCTTTTAACAATAAACATTGTCGCAAAGCAGCTTTACGGAATTTGAACGACTTAAAACATGAGCTAATTTTATCCCTAATCTATCCCCAATGAGCAAGCCTGTGGCGACGGTGGCAAGGAAAAACTCCCTCAGACGACATGAGGAAGAAACCTCGAGAGGAACCAGACTCAAAAGGGAACCCATCCTCATTTGGGCAACAACAGACAGCCTGACTATAATATTAACAGTTTTAACAGGTATAACCCTCAACTGTCCTCATGGGGCCGTCCTTCACAGGAGCGGTGCGATAAAACTCCGACCAGACACAGGGCACCAGGATGGATCAAGCAGGTCCGAGGGGCAGAAGAGGCCAGCATCTAATTCCCAGGATCAACATGTAACTCAGAGGGACAGATTGGGGGGGGGGGGGGGGAGAGAGAGAGAGAAAGAAAACACAGGTTGTTAGGTATGCCCTAAAAATGACAAGTATTAAATCTGTGGGGCGGCACGGTGGTGTAGTGGTTAGCGCTGTCGCCTCACAGCAAGAAGGTCCTGGGTTCGAGCCCCAGGGCCGGCGAGGGCCTTTCTGTGCGGAGTTTGCATGTTCTCCCTGTGTCCGCATGGGTTTCCTCCGGGTGCTCCGGTTTCCCCCACAGTCCAAAGACATGCAGGTTAGGTTAACTGGTGACTCTAAATTGACCATAGGTGTGAATGTGAGTGTGAATGGTTGTCTGTGTCTATGTGTCAGCCCTGTGATGACCTGGCGACTTGTCCAGGGTGTACCCCGCCTCTCGCCCGTAGTCAGCTGGGATAGGCTCCAGCTTGCCTGCGACCCTGTAGAAGGATAAAGCGGCTAGAGATGATGAGATGAGATTAAATCTGTGTGGTAGGCTCGCAGAGACGAGAGTCTTTACATCAGGCATAACGCACAACAATGGCATGTTAATATGGTAAAAAATATCATGACCTGCTCTGGCTGGATGCTTGATTGGGTGATGGGAGCACACTCCTCAGCAATGATGAGATGCAGATGGGACCCTTAGGCCTGGCCAAGACAATTCAGTTACATTTCACCGGGTCTGGGACATGCGACAGAATGTCTGACGGCCGATTCCCTGCAGGCTACAATAGCCAGTCGAGGTCTCCACCCTCTCCACCAAAAGATTTCCTGTTGACTCCATGTAACTCAGAGGAACAGATTTGGGGGGGGGGAGAAAACACAGGTTGTTAGGTATGCCCAATGTCACCTGAATAAGTAGGAACAGTATACATATTGCACCGAGTACAAGCAGGGACTCCGGCAACTAACTATGACAGCATAACTAAAAGGAGCCAGAAGGTAACACAGGCATGAGGGAGCCCCGGGACATAAAGCAGCCAGCCACTACACCGTCAACAAACTCGAGTGAGCAAGCGAGTGGGGGCTGACAGCATCCATACATCCCAGTTTACCAAAACACTCTGTCTGAGGACCCTCCAGATCTACTCCTTTACCTCATAAACACCATTAACAAAAGGCTTGACTAAACAGATATGTTTTCAGCCTAGGCTTAAATGCTGAGACTGTGTCTGATTCCCGACATTACTTGGAAGGCTGTTCCATACTATTCCAGACTATTAGGAAGTCACTATATATGTTCCAGACTATTCCATAACTGAGCACCAGTGATGCAAAATGAAAACTTACCAAAAGCACCAAAATGAGGAATGACAAGCGAATGTTGACTAGAACGAGTATTATAAGAATGTCTGTCTTCTTGATATTGAACGGAATTGGTCAGAAAGGTACTTGGAAGACATCACATCAAGCGCTCGGTACATATGATTTAGTTTTAATTGCTCTGCTCTCTCTCGGCTAGGGAGCCACCCTAAAATTTTGAAGTGTTCAGTGAGTAATGATGTTCTTGGCTGTAAATTTAGAGTAAAACAAACCAATTTATTCTGGGAAATATGCAGTTTTGTTTTCTGAGTCAAACTTGAGTAACAAAAAAGAGAAGGCATAATCATAGTGACAGTACCCAGGGAGCAGTTGGGGGTTAGGTGCCTTGCTCAAGGGCACTTCAGCCATGATACAGAGGGAGGGGAAATTCCCTGCCAGTCCCAAGAATCGACCTGGCAACCCTTTGGGCCCAAGGCTGCTTCTCTAACTTTCAGGCCATGGCTGCCCCCATGGGTTTTGCACAGGTGGGTTGAATAAGCTGTGGTATCGTGTGCAGGACAGTCGCTACCATCTGCTCATAAAGCTGCTGGGTCCCTTTTTTATTTATTTTATTTTCTTTTAAATAAAGTGACTTAAAGGGTCTGAAAAGTCAACAAATCTTGTAACAAAATCTCTCAGCTGATAACACTGAACCTTAAAAATCTCCTGTCGCACTGAGAATTTAAAGTGTCTTTGTGCACCAAAACGTTTGTGGTAAACTTTGTCTGTTGTATATTTTTCTACCCAGGACATGTTTACACTGGGCATGCAAGAGAAACCACAAACACATAGTGGCATATCTTCTGAATTCTGGGGCCGACAAAGAAATTCTCACTGCAAAAGATGAGTTAGCTGTTCAGTTGACCTCCAAACCTGAGATCAGAAGACTGCTTGGAGGTATGTTGTCTAATCAAAATGCCTCCCATTTAAGCCCTATTTATTTGTGCTGGAACAGGAGGTTTAGTAATGTCCTGTATAATGGATTTGACTGCCTGAGTCACACGGGACACTCATACTACGTGTGTGTAATTTGCTCAAATTACTACATGTAGCTGGAATTAATGCGTGATGGTGTTATGCAACAGGCATATTCAGACTCCAGTAATATATGGTTCATGGCCAAGTTTTAACTTGATTTAGTTCTTGCATTGCAGTGATGTGAATTCCTGTTACTGAGAGAGCTCTGTGTTTGACAAACTATTATTTTTTCCAACTTGCAAATATTCCTTTCCTTTCCTTCCCTCAAATCACAGATGTTGGTAATCATCATCATCTTAGGCAAAAAAACTAGTTCAGCTTGAAATAAGGCTTATGTATTATTATCTAACCAACTATTTTGTATTATTAATACAATCCGTTTGATGTTTTTATCGACTGTTTAATAGAGCTGCAAATCTGTGTTATTCCTGTAGTAGAGGAAGAGGAAGATGCGTCTGAAGTAAAGGAAGCAGAGCTGCCAATTATTCCAAACTATCTGACGAACCCACCTTTCCTGTATTGCAAGATGGAAAAGAGTGACCTGAGTGTAGCACGACATGTTTCCCAGAATGGCACCAGTGACCATTTGGAAACTGTAGTCTCAGAGCCAGCCACTTTATCTCCCATACAGCAGCAGCAGCAGCGCCTGTACTCGGATGGCCAAAGCCAACCGGCATTGTCCTACGTCTCCATGGTAGAGCCGAGCAGCATTGTGCCAAACCAGGTGACTAATGGGACCTTGTCCGTGGAGGTCTCCCCAGAGGTGCATCACAACAACCATAACGAGTACACTCACAATCACAGCATTGCCCAGAACAGCCCTGTTTGTCCCCCAATCCCTTCCGCAAGTGCAGGCTCTAACCCCACCATTACTCGGCAACAGTCTCTCCCCCATCAGCTGAATGGCTCTCAGCCTGGGGGCTCTATGCCTGCCTTCCAGCCCTTCTTCTTCACCAGCACCTTCCCTGTAAATGTGCGAGGTATGTAGCATAGAGATCTGCCTGGAAGCACATATTGACTTTTGTAAAACTGGTAGCTCAGTAGCCCTTTAGCTGTTCTAGCATAGTGTCTTGAAATAAATGCTTTTTTTTTTTTTTTCACGCCCTTGCTCTTCCTCTCTTTCTCTGTCTCCAAGAACTCGTTTTGAAGGTGCGAATCCAGAACCCACATGCCAGAGAAAATGATTTCATCGAGGTGGAGCTGGACAGACAGGAGCTGACGTACCGGGCATTGCTGCGGGTCTGCTGCCGTGAGCTGGACATTAGCGCTGAGCATGTGGAGAAAATACGCAAACTCCCCAACACTATGCTCAGAAAGGTGTGTGCGCACACTTTTTGTTTTTAAAAGCAAGTTAAAAAGGAGTTGGTCGTATTAATGGCTTCTGGACGCACATGTCTGAATGCGTAGCATGTGATCAAAGTTCATGTTTTATTATATTAGCTGCTTTTATCAGATTAAGATTGGACTGAACTAGATCTCATTGCGTGACATTTTTGGCTGAAGGACTAATAGCTGGCATGTCTTTACTTTTGCTTAGGCAATGAATGAATTATACAAACATCCCATTTTAGAGGTTGCTGAATATAGACTTTAGCACTTTACATATCATCGAGTGTGATATTTTTGGAATTTATAGTACAAACTTTATCATTGTTGTCTTGCTGTGTCAGGACAAAGATGTGGCTCGGCTTCAGGACTTCCAGGAACTGGAGGTGGTGTTGGAGAAGGCGGAGAGTTTGTCGTTGTTCTCTGGCCCAGGAGGGTTGAACGACAGGCCCTGCTACAATATGAAAGCCTCAAGGCTCACCTACTAGCTCCTGCCTCAAGACCCAGCATGAGGCAGACTCGTTTGCTGCCCCATCTGGGACTGTATTTCAAAATGCCTAATTCATACCTAGGTTCTGTTTTTGCCATTTGACAGATCAGCTGCCATTCTTCCATGTCCCTCCTCAGTCTGTGTACAATGTTAGCCATATGCCTTTTCTCCCAAGCCAATATTTTGCCCCTGCATGGTCCCACAGCTATCCAAAGAACGATGTGAGGCTCCCCTCCTCCACTTTGTTAGTGGTGTGGGTCCCCCCACTTCACAAGTCTTTGGTTTCAGTGTCTTTCATGGTCATGACGACACATTTTCGGAGGCACTTGTTTTGAATATTCAAAATGTTCTCGCTCTGCTTTAGGCCGTATATACAAATCTGTCACTTCCCATGCTGCTGACCTACGTGAAGTTTTCAGATCTGCCTCACTGCTGTGTTTGCTTATGAGGCCACTGTGTGGTTTTGAGCACAGCTCACAGGGACAGTTGTGACCTGTACCAGCACTTCTTATTGTCAGTTATGGCTATTAACATATATGCATTCCTTTCCCAGTACAGAATAATTTATTTGCACTGGCAAAGCACACAGCCAATTCACTTCATTGCTAACATCTTTAAATTATGTTAGTGGGGGCTTTTTTTTTTTTAAATAAAGTTCCACATGGGAAAGCCATTGTAGTTTGATGTACTAAAATACAGCAGCTTCAGAAACTAAAAAAGGAGGGGTGTTTTTCATGTTCTGTGTATTTTCCAGATAATCCCCCTCACACTAAAAATGATGACAAATAGAAGGTACTTTAAAAAAAAAAAAAAACACGGGGCTTTTCTAATATATTTTTTTTTTAAATAAATCCTTCGCTGGTGTGGTTTGGCGCCATTGCTGCTCCTTCAGTCACTACAAACCAAAAACTAGTAAAACTTGGTCGAAAAACTTATCCTCATGATCTTGTATCAAGGCCTAATAGTCATTTTTCATTCTGCACTGAATAATGTAGCAAAGATTGCTGTTTTTATTTAAATGTTAATTTTTAAAGGAATGAAAGATTCAAGAACAGGGTTTAATGAATGTGAGCTTCGACAAACACTTTCTTCTTCTTATAAGTTTAATAGGTGTAATAAGAGGGATGAAGTTATTATAATGGATATTGTTCTCTGGACTTAATTGCAGCACAGGTTTTATATTTAAGAAGCAGGATTCATACTTGATGACTGATTGGTCCATTTAACAACAGTGCCGTTCGACGTAAGTAATTCTCGAAGGCTCTGTATTGTGGTCCCAGTTCCTGAGATAAATTTGCAATATTTTTGTCATTTTTATCTAAATAAAATTTGTATATGGGCCAAAAGACACATTGCACATGTAGACCTGGGGATGTGCTTCATTTCTTTGAGTTGTGTTCACAAACTTTTTAGTTCTGTAGATAGTCAGGAAGTACAGTATAAATGTAGGAAATTCAAAAGCAGGCACAACTGCATAAATGGAGATGGCATGGTGACTTTTTTTCTCTCTTTTTTTAAGCACACTAATTTGAAACTCTTTTTGTCTTTGTTAGACACCTTTCTAAAACAAATGTCTTAATATAAAAGCCCGCTTAAAATGCAGAAACTGTTCAGCTTTAACTTTAGTCCCTCTAAATATTGTATTGTTCTGTACTGTGAGTTTATTTTATATATTGTTTTATAAATTTGATTGTAGAAAGAAAGATCCAGAGCGCAGGACATCTGAAATGGAGCCAAGCATTTCTGTCTGTCTGTCTCTGTATCAGTTGTGTTTTGTATACTCATGAAAATGCTGACTATTCACAAGGTGGAGAAAGCTGCAAAGATTCTGACTGATGTAAGGCATTTGAAATTCTCTGTGGAAAAACTCGGTGTACTAACTGGTCATGTTCAGGATGATGAATACAGTTTGACTTAACCTATGCATCCACAGTCTGATATTGCATATATGTTTTCAGTGGATTTTCTTGTCTTTACTCCAATGAAAATGAATTAATCTTAGCTATCTTACCCATTTTTGTGTTGATTTGGACACATGCTTCAGATCATTGTCCTGCTGGAAGAGCCAGTGACGACCCAGTTTTAGTTTCCTGCCAGAGACGGCCAGATTTTCTATTTAAAATGTCCTGGTATTTCATGGAGTCCGTGATGCCATGTACCCTAACAAGGTTTCCAGGGCCTTTGGAGGCCAAACAGCCCCAAACCATCACACAACTTCCACCATGTTTTACAGTTGGGATCGGGTTCTTTTCATTATAGCCATCCTTCTTTGTGTCTCTGTCAAAGTTGTCATAATGTTTTGCAAGCTTCACATGCTTACATTTGTGGTTAACTGACAGAAAAGGCTTGGCTGTGGATTTTTTTTTTTTTTAACCCTGGCATACCTTCCAAATAATCTGTTGGCATGGAGGTGGCGTCTGATGGTGGTTTTGGAAACCCCAAGATTTTACTTTTATCTTGTAATTCACCAATCCTTGGGATAATTCTTGGGTATTTTCTTAACCTCTCTTACATCCTTTTACAAACTTGCCTGGAAGAGGATAAAGTTCCAGCTAGCATCCACTTTTTTTAATTATTGCCCAAACAGTAGAAATGGTCATTTTCAGGCGAGTACTTTTTTAATTTTTTTTTTTTTTTGACCAATGAAGGTCAACACACTTCTCCTTCATTTGGTTTGTGTGTTTTCTTATCTTTCCCATGTTGATGGATAACTAAAGGAATTTGGCCTCTGTGTCACCTCATATTTGTTCCCCAGTTAATCAGGAAGTCATGAATTGCAGCTTGAATGTTCCTACACACTCCAATCAACTCAAAAATGTAAATTTAAATGGGAAACATGTTTAAAGCTAGATGGCCTTTCGATTTCATAAAATCGGTGACATTTGGTAATTGTGATTATTTATGCAAGATCATAAAAAAGGCCATTCTGTGGCTGGGAAGTTATTTAATTTGAGCAGATTTCCTAGCAAATAATGTACATGAAATCGCTCACTTCGTGCAGTCAAGCAGACAGAGGAGTCCGATGTGCGCATGCGCAAGGTTTTTCTTCCTTTCCTTCTTCCTTTCCTCCTTCTTTTGGGTTTTACGGCAGCTGGCATCCAGTGTTGCATTACTGCCATCGACATGTTTACCTTTGACCGTGCACTGACAGTTACATCATTCAGTCGCTAAATGAACAGCTGATCACACCGAGGTGCTCGCTGACTGCCAATATTTATTAGTTTGGTCCTGCGTTTTCCTTTCCTTTGCAAAATAACGTCTTTTCTTCTTGTTTTCCATTACTGTAGTCAGTCTTTCACGTTTCATTCGCGTCCTCCATTTTTCTTTCCTGTTTCAAATTTGTATTCCGCAATGCCTTGCACGAACAGGGAAAGCCCACCATGTGATGCATGATGTAGTATCCTGAATTGGGTCATGGTGAAGCAAGGAAAAAAATAGTGGAGAATTTAGGGCCATGTGGCCCTAAATTCATTGATTGTTGTATTTAAAAAAAAAATTGGAAGTCTGTCGTTCGAATTCAGTAGCTTTCGGTCCATGAAACAAAAATAATCTGGTGTCAGGGAAAATTCTTTTTATGACCTAAACTTGAAAAATCTGAAAGGCAGTCGACCTTGAAGTTACGCTGTGTTCACTATAATTGCATCTATCTCTCATATATATATATATATATATATATATATATATATATATATATATATATATATATATAAACACAGTACCAGTCAAAAGTTTGGAAACACCTTCAAATTCGATGTTTTTATTTTTTTTCCTACATTGTAAATTAATACTGACGTCATCCAGACTATGCAGCAACACGTAAGGAATCATTTAGTAAACTTTAAAATGTTAATCAAACCAAAATATGTTTTAGATTCTTCAAAGTAGGCACCTTTTGCTTTGATTACAGCTTTGCACACTCTTGACATTCTCTCAATCAGCTTCATGAGGTAATCACTCGAAATGGTTTTCCAACAGTCTTGAAGGAGTTCCCAGAGGTGCTGAGCACTCGTTGGCTGCTTTGCCTTCACTCTGCGGTCCAACTCATCCCAAACATTTTCGGACTGACTGACCTTCATTTCTTAAAGTAATGCTGGACTGTCATTTTTCTTTACTTAGTTGAGTAGTTCTTGGCATAATATGGATTAGAACAGTACTCAAATAGGGCCATTCACTGTATACCAACTCTACCACTTCACAACACAACTGATGGTCTCAAACACATTAAGAGGTCAAGAAATTCAAGAAATTGACTCTTGACAAGGCACAGCTGTAAACTGAAAGCCATTCCAGGTGACTACCTCATAAAGCTGACTGAGAAAATACCAAGATGTGCAAAGCTGTCATCTAAGCAAAAGGTGCCTACTTTGAAGAATCTAAAATATAAAACATATTCTGGTTTGATTAACACTTTTTTGTTTACCAAATAATTCCATATATATTTCTTCATAATATCGATGACTTTAGTATTAATCTACAATTCAGAAATTTTTAAAATAATGAAAAACCACTGAATTAGAGGTGTTTCCAAACTTTTGACTGGTACTGTGTGTGTGTGTGTGTGTGAGATATATACAGTGGGGCAAAAAAGTATTTAGTCAGCCACCAATTGTGCAAGTTCTCCCACTTAAAAAGATGAGAGAGGCCTGTAATTTTCATCATAGGTCCACACTTCAACTATGAGAGACAGAATGGGGGGAAAGAATCCAGGAAATCACATTGTAGGATTTTTAATGAATTAATTGGTAAATTCCTCGGTAAAATAAGTATTTGGTCACCTACAAACAAGTAAGATTTCTGGCTCTCACAGACCTGTAACAACTTCTTTAAGAGGCTCCTCTGTCCTCCACTCGTTACCTGTATTAATGGCACCTGTATGAACTCGTTATCAGTATAAAAGACACCTGTCCACAACCTCAAACAGTCACACTCCAAACTCCACTATGGCCAAGACCAAAGAGCTGTCAAAGGACACCAGAAACAAAATTGTAGACCTGCACCAGGCTGGGAAGACTGAATCTGCAATAGGTAAGCAGCTTGGTGTGAAGAAATCAACTGTGGGAGCAATTATTAGAAAATGGAAGACATACAAGACCACTGATAATCTCCCTCGATCTGGGGCTCCACGCAAGATCTCACCCCGTGGGGTCAAAATGATCACAAGAACGGTGAGCAAAAATCCCAGAACCACACGGGGGGACCTAGTGAATGACCTGCAGAGAGCTGGGACCAAAGTAACAAAGGCTACCATCAGTAACAGACTACGCCGCCAGGGACTCAAATCCTGCAGTGCCTGATGTGTCCCCCTGCTTAAGCCAGTGCATGTCCAGGCCCGTCTGAAGTTTGCTAGAGAGCATTTGGATGATCCAGAAGAGGATTGGGAGAATGTCATATGGTCAGATGAAACCAAAATAGAACTTTTTGGTAAAAACTCAACTTGTCGTGTTTGGAGGAGAAAGAATGCTGAGTTGCATCCAAAGAACACCATACCTACTGTGAAGCATGGGGGTGGAAACATCATGCTTTGGGGCTGTTTTTCTGCAAAGGGACCAGGACGACTGATACGTGTAAAGGAAAGAATGAATGGGGCCATGTATCATGAGATTTTGAGTGAAAACCTCCTTCCATCAGCAAGGGCATTGAAGATGAAATGTGGCTGGGTCTTTCAGCATGACAATGACCCCAAACACACTGCCCGGGCAACGAAGGAGTGGCTTCGTAAGAAGCATTTCAAGGTCCTGGAGTGGCCTAGTCAGTCTCCAGATCTCAACCCCATAGAAAATCTTTGGAGGGAGTTGAAAGTCCGTGTTGCCCAGCGACAGCCCCAAAACATCACTGCTCTAGAGGAGATCTGCATGGAGGAATGGGCCAAAATACCAGCAACAGTGTGTGAAAACCTTGTGAAGACTTACAGAAAACGTTTGACCTCTGTCATTGCCAACAAAAGGTATATAAAAAAGTACTGAGATGAACTTTTGTTATTGACCAAATACTTATTTTCCACCATAATTTGCAAATAAATTCTTTAAAAATCAGACAATGTGATTTTCTGGATTTTTTTCTCATTTTGTCTCTCATAGTTGAGTGTAACGTTCCCTACATGTGGGTGGAGCACAGAGGACGGCAGGACAGAGATCAGGGGTAAATAAGAGCTTTATTGACGCACTTTTCAGCCTGACAACTTTCAAGGATAGAGATACACACACACTCTGTAGTGTTCTCGTCTGGGAAAAAGCTCCCCTCCGCTCTCACTCTCCCTCCTTAAATAGGGCGCGGTCACTGGGAAGACACATACAAACACAGGCTAATTGTCATCAGGTGTAGTGATTCAGCCACTTACCTTCCCTGACCATGCCCCCGCTGCCACATACCCCCACCGCCCGACTCAGGCCGGGCGGCCATCCGGCCTGCAGCCGACTCCCCCCCCCCTTGACGGGAGAGGAAGTCTGCCACGACCATCTGTGCCCCCGGCCTGTGGATCACCTTGAAATTGAAGGGTTGGAGTGCCAGATACCAACAGGTGATCCGCGCGTTGGCATCTTTCATGCAGTGGAGCCACTGGAGGGGCGCGTGGTCTGAACAGAGGGTGAAAGGGCGCCCCAGCAGGTAGTAACGGAGAGCGAGGACCACCCACTTGATTGCCAGACACTCCTTTTCAATCGTGCTGTAGCGCCCCTCATGCACTGACAGCTTCCTGCTAATGTACAGGACGGGGCGGTCCTCCCCCTCCACCTCCTGGGACAAAACAGCCCCCATCCCCCTGTCTGATGCGTCGGTCTGCAATACAAAGGGGAGAGAAAAGTCAGGGGAGTGTAAAAGTGGCCCCCCACACAGTGCAGCCTTCACTTCAGAAAAAGCCCGCTGGCATTGCTCCGTCCACTGGACCGGATCTGGTGCCCCCTTTTTAGTCAGATCAGTCAGCGGGCTGGTGACGTCTGAATAATTAGGTATAAACCTACGGTAATAGCCAGCCAGCCCCAGGAACTGTCTCACCCCCTTTTTGGTCTTGGGCCTCGGGCAGGCCACAATCGCTGCGGTCTTATTTATTTGGGGATGCACCTGCCCATTGCCCAAGTGGAAGCCCAGATACCGTACTTCCACCCGCCCAATCGCACACTTCTTTGGGTGGGCTGTGAGCCCCGCTCGTCTCAGCGACCTAAGGACGGCCCTCAGATGTTCGAGGTGCCTCTGCCAGTCATTACTATAGATGATAATATCATCCAGATATGCGGCCGCGTAAGTGGCGTGCGGGCGGAGGACCCTGTCCATCAGCCGCTGAAACGTAGCGGGCGCCCCAAACGGCCCAAACGGAAGGGTGACGAACTGGTGTAAACCAAACGGTGTGGAAAAGGCCGTTTTCTCTAGGGACAGTGGAGTCAAGGGGATCTGCCAATATCCCTTTGTCAAATCCAGCGTCGAATAAAAGCGAGCAGTGCCAAGTCGATCGAGCAACTCATCAATACGAGGCATCGGGTACGCATCGAATTTAGACACCGCGTTGACTTTTCTATAGTCCACACAGAACCGGACCGACCTGTCGGCCTTGGGTACCAAGACCACTGGGCTGCTCCAGTTGCTGTGGGACTCCTCGATGATGCCCATTTCGAGCATGGTCTCAAGTTCTTCCCGAACCACCTTTTTTTTGTGTTCGGGTAGCCTGTAAGGGCGGCTATGCACTACCACCCCCGGGGGCGTCTCTATGTGGTGCTCTATGAGGTTGGTGCGACTGGGCAGGGGCGAGAACACGTCCGAAAACTCGGCTTGCAACTGGGCGACCTCCGTGAGTTGGGTCGGGGAGAGGTGGTCTCCACAGGGGACCGGAGAGGTGCGTGATGCTAATGCCCTCTTTTGAACCTCCGGTCCCAGCTCCGCCTTCTCCGGGACCACCGACACCAACGCCACGGGGACCTCCTCAGTCCAGAGTTTAAGCAGGTTGAGGTGGTAAATTTGTAGTGCCCCACCCCTGTCCGTTCGCCTAACCTCACAGTCGATGTCCCCGACTCGCCGTGTGCCCTCAAAGGGCCCTTGCCACTTGGCGATCAATTTGGAGCTCGACGTGGGCAACAGTATGAGTACTTTTATCTCCCGGTGTGAACTCCCTAAGGCCCGTACCCTTGTTGTACAGGCGGGCTTGCCGTTCCTGGGCCTACCGCAAATTCTCCTGGGTTAGGTGGGTGAGCGTGTGGAGTTTTGCGCACAGGTCCATAACGTATTGAATTTCATTCTTGCTTTGTGAAGGTCCCTCCTCCCAATTTTCCCGCAGCACGTCTAGGATGCTGCGCGGCTTACGCCCATATAATAATTCAAACGGGGAGAACCTGGTGGAGGCTTGGGGAACCTCTCGCACTGAGAACAACAAGGGCTTGAACCACTTATCCCAATTACGTGCGTCCTCACTTATGAATTTTTTAATGATATTTTTGAGGGTGCGGTTGAACTGTTCTACGAAACCGTCCATTTGTGGGTGATACACACTGGTGTGGATCGGCTTAATCCCCAATAACCCATACAGTTCGCGCAGTGTTCGTGACATAAATGTAGTGCCCTGATCAGTCAGAATCTCTTTCGGGATTCCGACTCGGGAGATGACGCGGAAGAGTGCCTCCGCAATACTGCGGGCTGAGATATTGCGCAGAGGCACTGCTTCCGGGTATCGCGTTGCATAGTCCACCAGAACTAATATAAAGCGGTACCCTCGTGCTGACCGATCTAATGGCCCGACGAGATCCATCCCAATTCTCTCAAACTGGGTCTCGATCAAAGGAAGAGGGCGCAAAGGCGCTTTTGGAATGGCCGCTGGATTTACTAACTGGCATTCGCGGCACGCCGTACACCACCTACGAACATCGCCGCGCGAATCCCCGTCCAATATAATCAGGCCATTATTCGGGCTAGTGTCTTATCCTGCTCTAAGTGTCCAGCCATGGGATTAAAGTGAGCCGCCTGGAATACCAATCCCCGGCGGCTCTTTGGAATCAACAGCTGCGTGACTCGCTCTTTAGTTTGAGTGTCCTGCGTCACTCGGTATAATCTATCCTTCATAATCGCGAAGTAGGGGAAGGATGGGGTGGAGTTCGGCTGGAGCATTTGACCATCGATTACTCTCACTTGGTCAAACGCATGTCGCAGAGTCTCGTCTCGCGATTGTTCTAATGGGAAATCGGCGAGGGATTCCCCAATAGAGAGAGGAGGAGCCGGCGGCTCCTCACTCTGACGCGGAGATGACATAGATAGCTCTGTGACAGCTACTCCCGCCAAAGCGACACCGGGACCTCCCCCTGTCAAATGGCAGGACCCACTCTTTACTAGGCATGTCATTAAACCCCGAAATCCCGGCCAATCAGTCCCCAAAATTAAAGAGTGGGTAAGGCGAGGATTAACCGCCGCCTTCACTATAAATTTTTCCCCTCTGGAAAAAATGTGGACCGACACCAAAGGGTAGCTATGAACATCCCCATGCACACACAACACCTTCACCCCCTGTGCTCCCCCCAATGCCTCGTTTTGCACCAGGCTTTGGCGGATTGAGGTCTGATTACAACCAGAATCCACCAACGCCTGATATGTAGCCCCTTGGATACTCACTGGTATGCGATACGCTCCGGCCCGATCGAGGGCGGCCTCTGGCGTGTCGGGGATCCGAACCACCGCGCCCACTTCCATTGCCGTGCACTGTTGTTGAAGGTGGCCCGGCTCCCCGCAGTGCCAGCAAACCAGCCCGGGCTTTCCCTCTGCACCAGTGTTCTGGGGCTCACTCACCTGAGGGGGGGGGGAGAGACAGACACAGAAGGGAGAAACGGGAGGGCACCGCGGGTGCGGCGGGCCGGCTGGGGTGTAGCCGGCCCCCGTCTCCGTGGTGGGGGAATGGGGCGAGGACGGGACACAGAAGGAGGGGGAGAGAGAGAAGAGGAGAGAAGGGTCGACGTCGTCTGCTGTCCTGCCGCCGGAACAGCTGCCAAATGATCCTCCGCCAGCTCGACTGCCTGATCCAGCGACGCCGGGCGGTGGCACTGGACCCACTCCGTGGTTCCTGCTGGTAAGCGGGCGATGAATGAATTGTTCCAGCACCACCTGGTCGATGATCCCCTCGTAACGTTCCCTACGTGTGGGTGGAGCACAGAGGACGGCAGGACAGAGATCAGGGGTAAATAAGAGCTTTATTGACGCACTTTTCAGCCTGACAACTTTCAAGGATAGAGACACACACACACTGTAGTGTTCTCGTCTGGGAAAAAGCTCCCCTCCGCTCTCACTCTCCCTCCTTAAATAGGGCGCGGTCACTGGGAAGACGCACACAAACACAGGTTAATTGTCGTCAGGTGTAGTGATTCTGCCACTTACCTTCCCTGACTCCGCCCTCCTGTCACAGACCGGCGCTTGACCACGCCCCCGCTGCCACATTGAGGTATACCTATGATGAAAATTACAGGCCTCTCTCATCTTTTTAAGTGGGAGAACTTGCACAATTGGTGACTGACTAAATACTTTTTTGCCCCACTGTGTACACACACACTAATGCATCTCAAACAATTAGAATATTGTGGAAAAAGTATATTCTATATTCATTACATGTAAAGTGAAATATATCAAGCTTTTTTTGTTTTAATTTTGATGATTATAGCTCATGAAAATCAGAAATCTCATCTCATTATCTCTAGCCGCTTTATCCTTTACAGGGTCGCAGGCAAGCTGGCGCCTATCCCAGCTGACTACGGGCAAAAGGCGGGGTACACCCTGGACAAGTCGCCAGGTCATCACAGGGCTGACACATAGACACAGACAACCATTCACACTCGCATTCACACCTACGGTCAATTTAGAGTCACCAGTTAACCTAACCTGCATGTCTTTGGACTGTGGGGGAAACCGGAGCACCCGGAAGAAACCCACGCGGACACGGGGAGAACATGCAAACTCCGCACAGAAAGGCCCTCGCCGGCCACGGGGATCGAACCCGGACCTTCTTGCTGTGAGGTGACCGCGCTAACCACTACACCACCGTGCCGCTCCAAAATCAGAAATCCAATATCTCAAATTATTGGAATATTTTCCAAGGTTAATAAAAAAGGATTTACAATACAGAAATGTCCAACATCTGAAAGGTATGTTCATTTATACACTCAATATTTGTTTGGGGCTCCTTTACCAAGAATTACTGCATCAATGTGGTGTGGCATGGAGGCGATCAGCCTGTGCTACCACTAAAGTGTTACTGAAGCCCAGGTTGCTTTGATAGCGACCTTCAGCTCGTCTGTATTTTTGGGTCAGGTGTTTCTCATCTTCCCCTTGACAATACCCCCATAGAGTCTCTCTCGGGATCAGGTCAGGCGAGTTGGCTGGCCAATCAACCACAGTAATATCATGATCAGCAAACCATTTGGTAGTAGTTTTGGCACTGTGGGCAGGTGCCAAATCCTGCTGGAAAAGGAAAAAAGCCTCTCCATAAAGCTTGTCAGCAGATGGAAACATGAAATGCTCTAAAATCTCCGGCTGCGTTAACTTTGGACTTGATAAAACACAGTGGACCAACGCCAGCAGATGACATGGCACCCCAAATCATCACAGACTGCACAAACTTCACACTGGACTTCAAACACCTTGGACTCTGTGCCTCTCCACTCTTCCTCCAGACTCTAGGACCTTGATTTCCAAATGAAAAGCAAAATTTACTTTCATCTGAAAACAGGACTTTGGACCATGGAGCAACAGTCCAGTTCTTTCTCTCCTTAGTCCAGTTAAGACACTTCTGACATCTCTGGTTCAGGAGTGGCTTGACATTAGGAATGTGATAGTTGTAGCCCCTTTGCTGAAGACATCTGTGTGTGGTGGCTCTTGATGCATTGATGCCAGCTTCAGTCCACCCCTTGTGAAGCTCTCCTAAGTTCTTGAATCAACTTTTCTTGACAATTCTGTCAAGGCTGTGGTCATCCTTGTTGCTTGTGCACCTTTTCCAGCCAACCTTTTCAACAATGACCTTCTGGGGCTTTCCCTCCTTGTGGAGGGTGTCGATGATCATCTTCTGGACAACTGTCAAGTCAACAGTTTTCCCCATGAATGTGGTTGCATGTTCTGAACTCAACCAAGAGATGCACAGTATTTTTATATTGTATTTTACTCAAACTTTCATTCATTCATTATCTCTAGCCGCTT
Source organism: Neoarius graeffei (assembly GCF_027579695.1). Lineage (NCBI taxonomy): Eukaryota > Metazoa > Chordata > Actinopteri > Siluriformes > Ariidae > Neoarius > Neoarius graeffei. The sequence continues at coordinate 36,181,652 of NC_083588.1, forward strand.
TATCCTTCTACAGGGTCGCAGGCAAGCTGGAGCCTATCCCAGCTGACTATGGGCGAAAGGCAGGGTACACCCTGGACAAGTCGCCAGGTCATCACAGGGCTGACACATAGACACAGACAACCATTCACATTCACACCTACGGTCAATTTAGAGTCACCAGTTAACCTAACCTGCATGTCTTTGGACTGTGGGGGAAACCGGAGCACCCGGAGGAAACCCACGTGGACACAGGGAGAACATGCAAACTCCGCACAGAAAGGCCCTCGCCGGCCACGGGGCTCGAACCCAGAACCTTCTTGCTGTGAGGCGACAGTGCTAACCACTACACCACCGTGCCGCCTAATTATTCTCATATTTTTAAATTTTGTGGTGGGAGGTTGTGTTGTAGGCCATAATTCTCAAAATTAAAACAGAAAAATGCTTAACATTTGTTTGTGTGTAATGAGTTTAGAATATATTTTCACTTTCTTAAATAACTGATGGAAAATATTGAAATTTTTCACAATATTCTAATTGTTTGAGATGTGCACATACTAGTATATGTACAGAGACCTTGCCAAGTCTCCCTTTCTTCTCGTCTTGTACACATTTTGGACCACATGTACACCGTATGGTGATCTCTGCATTTAACAGATTGGGCAGGTATCCTGTCCTCCACAGCTGCTGGCAGACTCCTTTCATCTCCTAAATTCTGCCAGAGTGAGTGCATTTTTTTTTCATAAACATCACCAGCCTTCATTTGTTTTACTCTCTGTGCTCCTTGCTGTCATGATAGAATTCACATAGTCCTACCTTATCACATAATTAATTGTGTGAAGTGAGATTTATTAAGAATGTTAGCCACTCTGGCACGGTGGTGTAGTGGTTAGCACTGTCGCCTCACAGCAAGAAGGTCCGGGTTCGAGCCCCGCGGCCGACGAGGGCCTTTCTGTGCAGAGTTTGCATGTTCTCCCCGTGTCCGCGTGGGTTTCCTCCGGGTGCTCCGGTTTCCCCCACAGTCCAAAGACATGCAGGTTAGGTTAACTGGTGACTCTAAATTGACCGTAGGTGTGAATGTGAGTGTGAATGGTTGTCTGTGTCTATGTGTCAGCCCTGTGATGACCTGGCGACTTGTCCAGGGTGTACCCCACCTTTCGCCCGTAGTCAGCTGGGATAGGCTCCAGCTTGCCTGCAACCCTGTAGAACAGGATAAAGCGGCTAGAGATAATGAGATGAGAATGAGATGTTAGCCACTCATGCACTCATCACCCAAGCTAGCATTCACTACTCTGATTCGGCCAGGTTGTTGTGTGGTACTGAGGTTGCTAGTATTGCTGATGCACTATATAGTCTAAAGTATTGGCCATCTGATAATCAAAACCATATATAATCTATCCCCAAACATTTGCCTGAAAATTGTAAACACAGAATTGTCCTATAGTTTCTTTGCATGCTGTAGTCTTAAGATTTCCCTTCACTGCAACTATGGGGTGCAAACCTGTTCCAACATGACCCTGCCCATGTGCACAAAGGCAACTTCATAAAGTGATGATTTGCCAAGGTTAGTGTGGAAGAAATCAAGCAAACTGCACAAAGCAGTGACCTCAACCCCACTTAACATATTTTGGTGGAATTGATCCTATTGGACTGTTTGCCAGGCCTCCTTGTCTGATATCAGTGCCTGATCTCAGGAATGCTCTTGTGGCTGAATGGGTAAATCCCCACAGCCATGTTCCAAAACCTCATGGAAAGCCTTCCCAGAAGAGTGGCTGCTGTTGTTATAATAATAATAATAATAATAATAATAAATAATAACAAAAAAGCGGGACTAAATCTAGAGTAGTTCAACAAGCACATACAGTATGAGTATGATTGGTCAGATACTTTTGGCCATATAGTATAGCATCTACAGTGTTAGTTATCAGCCTGCAACTGGATTCAAAAGTATGTCCTTGGTTTTTTTTTTTGCACAGCATGGGTGCTTTAGGAAGCTGCAGCTCTATGCTTCCAGCATCTAAGGGCACAAGGGTTGTGTGGCCCCCTCCAGTGTGAGTTCAAAACGCAACAAGCAGTCCAATTGACCCTAAAATTCCTTTTATTGGTATTGGTCATGTGTTAGTCCACTCGGACAATGTTGCAACAGTCAGATGAACCAATAATGAAGGCCAACAAGGTCAAATGGCTATCTTCACCTTTCATGGAAGCTCCTCAGGTGGGTCAAACTACTGCTATTCTCACAGAGAGCAACTGACCTACTGAGAGTGTACAGTGGTGATGTGGGAAGAGCATATGCCTGGGAGAGTGGGGTCTACACACAGAAGTAGAGTCCTAAATCTGGGACAAGTTTGGCAAGGTGTATGTGTATGTTTTCTCCAATACCAAATCAACTTATTACCTATTGTGGTTCTTCCAATAGTAAAGCTGGACAGCCCACTGGAACAGGATGCACTGGTCCATGCATGGCCACTCTATCTCCTGTAAGCCTTTTTGCCTCTACCTGCTGATTCTTCCCATGTTGGACAGAATTTAGCAATTAGGCTACAGAGTGCTCCTTGTGTCTCAGAGTAGTCTGCAAAGTTGTCTCTCTCATAAGCTTTTGCTAACATGCATTAGATTAAAGTCAACAATTGCAAAATTGCCATTTTAGAGGGTGCTAAAACATTTCATTGAGCTGTTAGAGATGTTAAACTTGCTCAAATTCAGCAAAATCCATCCATCCAGCCATTATCTATATTGCTTATCTGTCAAGGTTAGGGGTAAGCTGAAGCTAATCCCAGTTGACTTCAGATGAGAGGCTGGGTACACCCCGGGCAGGTCGTCAATCTATCGCAGAGACGAACAACCATTCACACTCACGTTCACACCAATGCGTACGTCAGAGTAGCCAGTTGACCTAATCCATGTTTTTGGACTGTGGGAGGAAACCAGAGTACCCAGCAGAAACCCACACAGGCATGAGGAAAACATGCAAACTCCTCACAGAAAGGCCCCAGGCGGCCGCGAGGGTAGGTAACAGTATTAACCACTGTACCATTGTTCTGCCCACTAAGCAAAATATGTATAAATGTCTTAAATTCCAAAAAGTGCAATATTGAGGGTTTCCACAGAACTGAGTGATCAAAACTGTTACTGTTAAATATTGCTATTACCATACAGCTCTCTAGCACACTTTAATTTCTGAATAATTAACAGGGGTGGCAAATACTTAAGTAACTTTACTTCGTTCCTGGACTTAAATACTATATTGGATTCTTTCAATTTTTCTCCAGTATTATTAAAATTCAATATTTGTAAAAGTTAATTTACAAGACAAAAAGCATACTTTCTATTGCTTATGGTTTTTTTTTTGTTTTGTTTTTTACCTTCAAAATGCTTGCTAAAAATGAGATTTTCTTGCCCACGTGTTTCAGGTTCTCACTTTGTTTTATTTAAATTTGATTTAAGACTTCTTTATACACATCCACTCAAATTCATATCAATGTCAAATGAAACTGCACAACTGTGCTCTTTGAGCTGGTATATTCTTCCCTGGAGTGATCAGTAATTCAAACAGAATGATTGGTCTTCTTTGCCTCCTGCATTAAAGTGAACTTCAAAAAAATGTCAGTCTAAAAAATCAAGTTGAGAAGTTATCCCAGTTTAGAGGTTAGGTAAGAAAGTTCCAGGTAGGTTAGAGGTAAATAAACCCATTTCTCTTCAAAACTTTTCATTTTTGATCAGTCAGTAATGTTCAACTTGCGTATGTTTAAATATACAGTAGATACATTTTTGATCCTTGATGCTAGCTTGGGGCAGTGGTGGTATAGTAGTTAGCACTGTAGCCTCACAGCAAGAAGGTCCTGGATTCAAGCCCAGCAGCTGACGAGAGCCTTTCTGTGTGGAGTTTGCATGTTCTCCCCGTGTCTGCATGGGTTTCCTCTGGGTGCTCCGGTTTCAGGTTAGGTTAATTGGTGGCTCTAATGCCGCTTTTCCACTACAAACGCGGCTGAGCCGTGCCGTGCCGAGTCGAGCTGAGTCGGGCTGAGCGGGGCTGTTGGAGTTGCATTTCGACTACAACCGCGCTGAACCGCGCTGGCTGGAAGTGGGTGGACACATTGGGTGGAGTTAGCGAAAGTGGGTGGACGTCACGTGATGTCGTTAAGCAGCGCAAACAGTGACATCAGTGACAGTGGCGGAACAAGTCAGAGCCGGGCCGGGGGCGGGGCAAATGACCGGGCCCTTTATTAAAGCTTATCATAACATCATTTTAGGCTACAAAATGTCCGCAACTGCGGTGTTTACCAATTTCAACACTACCGGGTGCAACTATGTTATTTAGTACATCAAGTCCTTCAAACGAACATGTAACTCAGAAACAAAAAACATTAGGATACTGTACATGGCTCATAATAAAACATCAATAGCCTATACTGCGCACATTATTTGAAGGGCATACGAATGAGCGCTCAGAGGTTGCAACGGTGACAGGAAGAGTCAGAAATAAAAGGAGGGCGGTGCAAACCTCACTGAATGCACTGTGTTTACCAATTTCAACACTACGGGGTGCAACTATGTTATTTTGTACATTAAGTCCTTCAAACGAACATGTAACTCAGAAACAAAAAAACATTAGGCGACATACTGTACATGGCTCATAATAAAACATCAATAGCCTACTGCGCGCATTATTTGAAGGGCATACGACGAGCCTTGCGCTCCGCGAACTCGTCCACGATGCTCTGTATGTCACTGATTCAGTGAGCTTTTAAGCGGTAGTCTCACGACCCGAATAGTAAACAATAAACATGGAGGACATGGAGTCGTTAGTGTTGCTGGTCTTGGTTCTGTGGCTTGTTGTCACTGACAACGCGGACAGATACTGGCAAGAGCGTATAGATGAGGCGAGGCGCATAAGGCTTCAGAAATTCTCGTAATTCGTAATTCTTCTTCTTCCGGGTTTGCGGTGTTTGGGGCGTGTGTGGGCATGTGAGGACACTCCTCCTCACCAATCAGTGCACAGGGGAGTGTCTGCTCACGCCCCCAACCTCACTCGGCACGGCTTGGCTCGCTTCAGCCCCACTCCAAAACGGTGCGAGTTTTAGGGGCTAAGCAGGGCTGAAACGAGCTGAGTCGTGCTGGTTTTTGGTAGTCGAAACGCGAGCCGTGTCGGGCTGAAGTGAGCTGAAGCGAGCTGAAGTGAGCTGAAAAAGGGTAGTGGAAAAGGGCCATAAATTGACTGTAGGTGTGAATGGTTGTTTGTCTCTATGTGTCAGCCCTGCGATGACCTGGTGACTTGTCCAAGGTGTACCCCATCTCTCACGCATAGTCAGCTGGGATAGCCTCCAGCTTGCCTGTGACCCTGCACAGGATAAGCAACTACAAATAATGGATGGATCCTAGCTTGACTTTCACTCAAGTAAACGTTTTGGTTCAAACATCTACTTCTCACTGTGTAAGAGTGTGACACAGTACCCATTGTTTTACTGTTTTCTACCTCATCTCATCATCTCATTATCTCTAGCCGCTTTATCCTGTTCTACAGGTTCGCAGGCAAGCTGGAGCCTATCCCAGCTGACTACGGGCGAAAGGCGGGGTACACCCTGGACAAGTCGCCAGGCCATCACAGGGCTGACACATAGACACAGACAACAATTCACACTCACATTCACACCTACGGTCAATTTAGAGTCACCAGTTAACTTAACCTGCATGTCTTTGGACTATGGGGGAAACCGGAGCACCCAGAGGAAACCCACGCGGACATGGGGAGAACATGCAAACTCCGCACAGAAAGGCCCTCGCTGGCCACAGGGCTCGAACCTGGACTTTCTTGCTGTGAGGCGACGGCGCTAACCACTACACCACCGTGCCACCCTGTTTTCTACCTTTTTAAAATAAATTTTTATTCATAGCATTTGTTTAATTTTCTTCATTTAACACTTTTCATATATGTTATAAAAGATCTGGAGGCTGGTGACTAAATTTTGACTCTTTAAATGTCTCTTAACATTTCTCCATACTGGATCGTCTCTCGGTTTTCCTACAAGAGACCATTCAAGTCATTGTTTGAAGTAATCTGTGCTGCTATTGTCACCAAGATTCTGAGTGAGGAAATATGAAGCTGAACATCAGCAATATGGAAGTGGAACATTCAGCTGATTTGTGTGCATAACTAATTGCACGGTCAATAAACAAGTTTTAATGGACTGCACAGTATATGGTAAGTTATTACTTGGTACTTAGGGCACTCAATATCCTTCTATCTATTATCTGTAGCCACTTATCCTGTACAGGGTCGCAGGCAAGCTGGAGCCTATCCCAGCTGACTATGGGCGAGAGGTGGGGTACACCCTGGACAAGTCACCAGGTCATCGCAGGGCTGACCCATAGAAACAGACAACCATTCACACTCACACCTATGGTCAATTTAGAGCTACCAGTTAACCTAACCTGCATGTCTTTGGACTATTGGGGAAACCAGAGCACCCGGAGAAAACCCATGCAGACACGGGGAGAACATGCAAACTCCACACAGAAAGGCTCTTGCTGGCTGCTGGGCTCGAACCCAGGATCTTCTTGCTGTGAGGCAACAGTGCTGACCACTATACCACTGTGCCGCCACACTCAACATCGCCCCCTAAAAACTTTTTTTTGTCTTGGCCCTTTGGGTCAGCTTGACAACAAAAGGTTTCTATTTGTTCTTAAAGATCCTTTTTAAAAAATATATATATCCCCTTTAAAAAGCTAGAATGGTTAATCTGAAGAATGTGATGGTTCCTACAGGGCATCTAGTTTGAACTCTGAATGTAATCCATTTTATCTTAATGATGGGTTCTAAAACTAAAATGTATTTTGTGTATTTTGATTTACTGTACTTTTAGTATGTGTATATATTTAGAGGGAAAATTATTTAAGTTAAGGAGAGAGCGAGCGAGATTTCCTAAAGATAATGAAAGAATTCATTAAAAGTTTTTGTGGTGATGTATCACCTGGTTAAAAAGGAAAATGACTATAATGATACTGAGAAGTGGAGGTAGGATAGTGGTGAAAGTTAAGGTCTGACTGCAGACAGTACTTGTAGTAAGAGCTCTCTCACTCACTCACTCACTCACTCACATACAATATCTAACACACATTCAATAGTCTAAGTGCTACAGTATATGAGGAATGTTAGCTCTTAGCTTTTCGGGGTAAAGGGCTGAAGGGTCTTTAGGCTGAGGGGCCACTCTATTGAAACCAAAGTGGCAAGAGCTTTAGATAGATTCATTTAATGGTGAACAGTGTGTAAGATAAGAACTGTACTGTGATCTGTTATGTGTACCATTTAAATCTTCAATTTTTCAACATATTTTTTTCAGAGAAGGAAGAAAATTAATTAAAACTAGTTTCTGGTTGATGTGGCGTGTTCAGATCTGGTGCTCTTTCACTGCCTCTTTCTCTCCCTGTTTGTGTGTTGAGGGAAGTATGTGCATGTGCAGAGAGCAGACACAGTGGGTCTCTGAAAGAGGTTAAGGACAGGGGACTCTGGGCCTCAGTAACCCAGCATGAGCTGAGCCTGGGAAGAGCAGACAGGTTTTACATATATTATACTGGGCATAGTATCCTCACTAACTGCAAATGTTTCCTTTGGGATGATTTAAGGCAAATGCTCTCTTCATATAGAAAGTCACAAATTTTCTACAAAAGTCTAACAAGGCTGTGCCTGAAATGCAAGTCCTACCAAAAAACTGTAAAAGTGTATTTACTTAGCAGTGTCTTAATGTCTTCTTTATATTAAAAGAATAAGGAATTACATGGTATGAACGAATATAATTAAGATAAAGATTCACAGCTCCAGGATCTCTGTTTATGTGGAGTTTCTATGAATTTTCTCTCCATGTCAGTTTCCTCCAGAGTCTCTGGTTTCCTCCAAAACATGCAGGTATGGATTGAGGACACTAAATTCCTCTTAGGTGTGAGTGAGTGTGTATGTACATGGTGCCCCATCATGGACTGGCATCCCATTCAAAACTGTATTCCTCCCTCACACCCAGTGTTCACTGAAACCCTGACCTGGATGAAGCAGTTGCTAAAGATGAATGAATGACTGAATGAACAAACAAATATTTCTGTAGTGCTTTTCTTAGGCACATATGCCTCACCTGAATGCTTGAAAGTCAAGGCTAATACTGTGCAAAGACCCAATTCATGAGCCCTAATATCCTTTTGTTTGTATCTTTTAACCAGATAACCCAATACTCTGAGCTGGGAGCTCATTCCTCCATGTGTATGGCGATAGCCAGTTCAAAAAAGAACAATAAATACATACAGTTGTAGTCAGAAGTTTACATATTGTAACATGAATGTCATCTTGAATATGAATGTCATGGCAATATTTGGGCTTTCAATGATTTCTCTAAACTGTTCTTTTTCTGTGGCAGAATGATTACACAGCAAACATCTTTAATTAAAAAAAACCCTAGAATTCGGTGCACAATTTTCTTTGGGTTTTCTGAAATCAACACAGGATCAAAAGTAAACATACAGAGTCAAAAATTTACATACAGCACACCTAATATTTGGGTAAAATGTCTCTTTGCAAGATTCACCTTGACCAAACATTTTTTGTTTACCATGAACAAGCTTCTGGCAGAATTCTGGTTGGATATTTCATGACTCTTCATGGTAGAATTGTTAGAGTTCAATTAATTTTTTTTTCTTGGCATGGACTCGACTTATCAGCACGGTCCATATATTTTCAATAGGGTTGAAGTCAGGACTTGTTTTAAGCTTAATGTTAGCCTGCTTTATCCTCCACAACCAGCTCTGATGCGTGTTTGGGTTCATTGCCCTGTTGTAACTCCCAAGTCGTGTTCAAGTTTCTGATGGTTTATGCTGAAGAATTCTGAGGTAGTCTTCCTTCTTCATTATTCCATCCACTTTGTGCAATGAACCAGTTCCACTGGCAGTAAAACAGCCCCAGAGCATAATGATCCTACCACCACCACCAGCTGGTACAGCGTTCCTCTGTTCATTGTGGCCAAACAACTCAATCTTTGTCTCATGTGATCATACAGCTAACCTCTAGAAGGCTTTTTCTTTGTCCATGTGATCAGTTGCAAACTTTAGTTAAGCTTGAAGGTGTCAATTTTGGAGCAGGGGGTTATTTCTTGGATAGCAGTCTCTTAGTCCATGGTGATATAAAACTCACTGAACTGTAGACAGTGATCCATCAGCTTCCAGTTCATGGCAGGGCTGTGCTATGATGGTTCCTAGGTTGTTCCTGACCATCCGAACCAATTTCCTTTCAGCTGAGGGTGACAGTTTGGGTTTTCTTGAAGCAAAGTGACTACACCTCCCAGTAACTTACATACAATTGTTTGAACTGATCTTGGGATCTGCAGTTGTTTAGAAATGGCTCTAAGAGACATTCTGACATCTGAATGTGTATATCAGCGATCCTCTTTCTCAGATCTCCACTGAGCTCCTTAGGCTTTCCCATTTTACTGTGTGTTGGTCAATCCAATGAGTGCTGTAAACAAACCCTTTTTATGAAGGCACAAATAAGCTACCAGCTCTAGTCAATCATAATTACTAACAGGAAGTTAAGAGGCCTTGACCTTGGCAAGATAAGAGACATTTTGAAAGTTCCAGCACCTCTGAATTCATAATCTGAGTGTATGTATAATTTTGACCCTGTGTTGAGTTTAGAAAACCCAGAATAAATTAAAACTTCTGCACCAAATTCATGGGGTTTTTTTTCTATTAAAGAAATATATTGTACAATCATTTCGCCACAGAAAACGAACAGTTCAGATTCCTACCTCCTCACTGAAAGTCCAATATTGCCATGACATTCATATCCAAGATGACATTCATGTCACTGTATGTAAACTTCTGACCACAACTGTAATATCATAGTTATGCGGTGACTTTTTAGCATCACACAGCTTCAAGAAATTGATCAAAACTCCTAACAAATCTAAACTTTATAACAGCAAGAATGAGACCAAATACATGTTGCATCATACACATTGTATTTATCGAGGTAGTTTACATTGTTAAAGCTAGCCACTAGCATTTAGGTAGTTTGTATTGTTTGTATTCTAGCTAACATTTGAGAGATTAGGAATAAGACTGTTCTTGGATAGCCTTAGCTAGCATTTTTCCACGTTTCTTGGTGAAAGGGCAGTAATTTACCCATCACTAAACTGTATGCGTTCAGGGAGACTTCTTTACTACTCTGAATCCTTTTGTACTTTTACTTTCTTCTATAAGAAAACTTAGGTTTTTAAAATATCTTGTGCACACAACTTGATTATCTTGTGTGAACAAGTTATGCACTTTGTAGTCCTTCCTGTCTGCTGATCCTGTTGTCTTTCAGTATGCACAGCAAACCATCCCATGTGTACATGCAAAAGCAGCAAGAATTTCACTGTGTGACATACTGAAGTGAAAATAAAACTTGAGCTGAATTCTCCCCATTATATGGTAGCTTTAATTTAATCAGAGGGACAGCACATGTGGAGAGCTTGGGAATTAAGCTAAGAGAGATGAGACTGAGATGGTATGGGCACATCTTGAGAAGAGATGCAGAGCATGTTGGAAGAAGAAGGTTGAGGATGGAGCTGCCAAGTACACGAAAATGAGGAAGGCCAAAGAGGATATACATGGGTGTGGTGAGAGAGGACATGAAAGTGGCAGATGTGGTAGAGAAGGATGCAGAAGACGGAGCAATGGAGACGAAAGATCCGCTGTGGCAACCCCTAATTGGGAGCAACCAAAAGAAGAAGATCTCATCTCATTATCTCTAGCCACTTTATCCTGTTCTACAGGGTCGCAGGCAAGCTGGAGCCTATCCCAGCTGACTACGGGCGAAAGGCGGGGTACACCCTGGACAAGTCGCCAGGCCATAACAGGGCTGACACATAGACACAGACAACCATTCACACCTACGTTCAATTTAGAGTTACCAGTTAACCTAACCTGCATGTCTTTGGACTGTGGGGGAAACCGGAGCACCCGGAGGAAACCCACGCGGACACCGGGAGAACATGCAAACTCCGCACAGAAAGGCCCTCGTCGGCCACGGGGCTCGAACCCGGACCTTCTTGCTGTGAGGTGACAGCGCTAACCACTACACCACCGTGCTGCCCAGAAGAAGATATGGTAGCTTTAATTTATTAATTATAAACTAGAGATATAATTTATAGTAAATTAGAACAAGAAGCTGTTATTTATCACAAGCAGTGAACACACACACACATACCCAGAGCAGTATGTTACAGCACTTACTCAAGGGCACTTCAGCCCAACTTTCAGGCCACGGCTGCCCCATGTTAACTTAACCTGCATGTCTTTGGAGGAAACCAGAGCACCCGCAGGAAACCCACACAGACACAGGAAGAAAAAGAAAGCACAACTTTATTCATCACACACTTGTGAAATTCCTCTCTGCATTTAACCCATCTGAAGCAGTGAACACACACATGAGCAATGAGTGCGCACACATACCCAGAGCAGTGGGCAGCCATGCTAACAGCACCCAGGGAGCAGTTGGGAGTTAGATGCCTCATGCAAACTCGACACACAAAGGGCCCCCTTGTCGGCTGCTGGGCTCAAAGCCAGAACCTTCTTGCTGTGAGGTGACAGTGCTAACCACTACACCACCAAGCCCTAATTAGCTTGTGTGCACGAGATAATAACTTGTGCACAACAAGAGGGCTTGTGTGCACAAGATTAAAATAAACACCTTTAGAAACTCTGTAATATTCCTTGATGGAAGAATTTGAAAGAAATAAACATTTTACCATCCATCCATTATCTGTAGCCGCTTATCCTGTCCTACAGGGTCGCAGGCAAGCTGGAGCCTAGCCCAGCTGACTATGGGCGAGAGGCGGGGTACACCCTGGACAAGTCGCCAGGTCATCGCAGGACTAACACATAGACACCCATTCACACCGATGGTCAATTTTAGAGCCACCAATTAGCCTAACCTGCATGCCTTTGGATTGTGGGGGAAACCAGAGCAAACCCACGCAGACACAGGGAGAACATGCAAACTCCACACAGAAAGGCCCTTGCCGGCCGCTGGGATTGAATCCAAGACCTTCTTGCTGTGAGGTGACAGTGCTAACCACTACACCACCAAGCCCTAATTACCTTGTGTGCACAAGATAATGACTTGTGCACAACAAGAGGGCTTGTGTGCACAAGATCAAAATAATCACCTTCAGAAACTCTGTAATATTCCATGAGGGAAGAATTTGAAAGAAATAAACATTTTACCATCATCTGTAGCTGCTTATCCTGTCCTACAGGGTCACAGGCAAGCTGAAGCCTATCCCAGCTGACTATGGGCGAGAGGCGGGGTACACCCTGGACAAGTCACCAGGTCATCACAGGGCTGACACATAGACACAGACAACCATTCACACTCAATTTTAGAGCCACCAATTAGCCTAACCTGCATGCCTTTGCGGGAAACCCATGCAGAGAGCATGCAAACTCCACACAGAAAGGCCCTTGCCGGCATCAAACCCAGAACCTTCTTGCTGTGAGGTGACAGTGCTAACCACTATACCACCAAGCCCTAATTAGCTTGTGTGCACGAGATTAAAATAATCACCTTTAGAAACTCTGTAATATTCATTGATGGAAGAATCTCATCTCATTATCTCTAGCTGCTTTATCCTGTTCTACAGGGTCGCAGGGAAGCTGGAGCCTATCCCAGCTGACTACGGGTGAAAGGCGGGGTACACCCTGGACAAGTTGCTAGGTCATCACAGGGCTGACACATAGACACAGACAACCATTCACACTCACATTCACACCTACAGTCAATTTAGAGTCACCAGTTAACCTAACCTGCATGTCTTTGGACTGTGGAGGAAACCGGAGCACCCGGAGGAAACCCACGTGGACACGGGGAGAACATGCAAACTCCGCACAGAAAGGCCCTCGCCGGCCACGGGGCTTGAACCCAGAACCTTCTTGCTGTGAGGCAACAGCGCTGACCACTACACCACCATGATGGAAGAATCTGAAAGAAATAAACGTTTTACCATACTTTTTTTTTAAACAATAAAGTCCTTTGTGCAAATACATGCAAGGCTATTAAAGGGTTAAAACATGTTTCTGAGCGTCATGGGTACCACTTCAACTATGTCCATTGTGTAAATCAAGATTAAGTACATGCAACTGCTTCAAAATTAACTTCACTGGTGCCTGGCATTTGCTGTAATCTGTAGACAGCCTTTCTAAAGCCTAAAATCCAGATCTTAAGCAACAGGGTTCATGCACCGCTACTTAATCTCAAAGGACTATTAAAGGTGGTGTGGTGCATTGACTTCTCTCCACCTCGCTAACTCTGTGCACGGACCTGCACGTTCGTGTCCATTCAGAGCAAACCTATATGTGACTATACATCGAGTCCTTTCGTCGCTTGTTTCCCACAGCGTGCGTGTTGAACTTGAGGAAGGCTCAGCTGATCTGAACACTGGAAGATGTGGTGGATGTTGTTTCCCCGATGGATCTGGTTTGTCCTTGGGCACGTCTGCGTTTTGCGCTTGCATCTTCGGGTCCGGGCAATGACCGTGTCCAAGGTGGTGTACTCTCACGCCGGGATGTGCCCCAATGAGATGAACCCGAACCTCTGGGTGGACGCGATGAGTACCTGCATGCGCGAGTGCCAGTCAGATCAGGTGAGGATGGGTTCGGTGGCACGCGCTCAGTCTGTGTAGTTTTCAATCGCAGCACGCGCTCTCACTGCCAAAATGTGCATGTTGTGTCTGTGGAGCGACTCATCCTGAATGCGCTGCACTTTAACATCATTCAGTCGAGATAATGCACACTCAACTGACTTTGGTGTCATATTTTGTCAATTGCATCCTTTTCCATCACCCCCTGTGTGTGATGGATCAACAGGTAGATAAACTTCATTTTCCATAAATCCATTGAAAAAAATAACCCCAACCTTTCTTCTTCTCTAATTATTTACTGCATTAGTTAACATTAGAAAAAAAAAACTTACACATGTTAACATTTGGATGTTTGGACAGGCTACTGCTTCATTCTTTCTTCTTATATATGTGTGATGGATCAGCAGGTAGATAAACTTCATTTTCCATAAATCCATTGAAAAAAAAATAACCCCAACCTTTCTTCTTCTCTAAACTAACATTATTTACTGCATTAGTTAAAACTTAAGCATGTTAACATTTGGATGTTTGGGCAGGCTACTGCTTCATTCTTTCTTCTTATATATATGTGTGATGGATCAGCAGGTAGATAAACTTCATTTTCCATAAATCCATTGACAAAAAAATAACCCCAACCTTTCTTCTTCTCTAAACTAACATTATTTACTGCATTAGTTAAAACTTAAGCATGTTAACATTTGGGTGTTTGGGCAGGCTACTGCTTCATTCTTTCTTCTTATGTATGTGTGATGGATCAACAGGTAGATAAACTTCATTTTCCATAAATCCATTGAAAAAAATAACCCCAACCTTTCTTCTTCTCTAAACTAACATTATTTACTGCATTAGTTAAAACTTAAGCATGTTAACATTTGGATGTTTGGGCAGGCTACTGCTTCATTCTTTCTTCTTATGTATGTGTGATGGATCAACAGGTAGATAAACTTCATTTTCCATAAATCCATTGAAAAAAATAACCCCAACCTTTCTTCTTCTCTAATTATTTACTGCATTAGTTAACATTAGAAAAAAAAAACTTACACATGTTAACATTTGGATGTTTGGACAGGCTACTGCTTCATTCTTTCTTCTTATATATGTGTGATGGATCAGCAGGTAGATAAACTTGATTTTCCATAAATCCATTGAAAAAAAAATAACCCCAACCTTTCTTCTTCTCTAAACTAACATTATTTACTGCATTAGTTAAAACTTAAGCATGTTAACATTTGGATGTTTGGGCAGGCTACTGCTTCATTCTTTCTTCTTATATATATGTGTGATGGATCAGCAGGTAGATAAACTTCATTTTCCATAAATCCATTGACAAAAAAATAACCCCAACCTTTCTTCTTCTCTAAACTAACATTATTTACTGCATTAGTTAAAACTTAAGCATGTTAACATTTGGATGTTTGGGCAGGCTACTGCTTCATTCTTTCTTCTTATATATGTGTGATGGATCAACAGGTAGATAAACTTCATTTTCCATAAATCCATTGAAAAAAAAAATAACCCCAACCTTTCTTCTTCTCTAATTATTTACTGCATTAATTAACATTAGAAAAAAAAACTTACACATGTTAACATTTGGATGTTTGGGCAGGCTACTGCTTCGTTCTTTCTTCTTATATATATATGTGTGATGGATCAACAGGTAGATAAACTTCATTTTCCATAAATCCATTGAAAAAAAAATAACCCCAACCTTTCTTCTTCTCTAATTATTTACTGCATTAATTAACATTAGAAAAAAAAAAACTTACACATGTTAACATTTGGATGTTTGGGCAGGCTACTGCTTCGTTCTTTCTTCTTATATATATATATGTGTGATGGATCAACAGGTAGATAAACTTCATTTTCCATAAATCCATTGAAAAAAAAATAACCCCAACCTTTCTTCTTCTCTAATTATTTACTGCATTAATTAACATTAGAAAAAAAAAACTTACACATGTTAACATTTGGATGTTTGGGCAGGCTACTGCTTCATTCTTTCTTCTTATATATATGTGTGATGGATCAGCAGGTAGATAAACTTCATTTTCCATAAATCCATTGAAAAAAAAATAACCCCAACCTTTCTTCTTCTCTAAACTAACATTATTTACTGCATTAGTTAAAACTTAAGCATGTTAACATTTGGATGTTTGGGCAGGCTACTGCTTCATTCTTTCTTCTTATATGTGTGATGGATCAACAGGTAGATAAACTTCATTTTCCATAAATCCATTGAAAAAAAAATAACCCCAACCTTTCTTCTTCTCTAAACTAACATTATTTACTGCATTAGTTAAAACTTAAGCATGTTAACATTTGGATGTTTGGGCAGGCTACTGCTTCATTCTTTCTTCTTATATATATGTGTGTGATGGATCAGCAGGTACATAAACTTCATTTTCCATAAATCCATTGAAAAAAAAAATAACCCCAACCTTTCTTCTTCTCTAAACTAACATTATTTACTGCATTAGTTAACATTAGAAAAAAAACTTACATGTGTTAACATTTGGATGTTTGGGCAGGCTACTGCTTCATTCTTTCTTCTTATATATGTGTGATGGATCAACAGATAAACTTCATTTTCCATAAATCCATTGCAAAAAAATAACCCCAACCTTTCTTCTTCTCTGATTATTTACTGCATTAATTAACATTAGAAAAAAAAACTTACACATGTTAACATTTGGATGTTTGGGCAGGCTACTGCTTCATTCTTTCTTCTTATATATATGTGTGATGGATCAGCAGGTAGATAAACTTCATTTTCCATAAATCCATTGAAAAAAAAAATAACCCCAACCTTTCTTCTTCTCTAAACTAACATTATTTACTGCATTAGTTAAAACTTAAGCATGTTAACATTTGGATGTTTGGGCAGGCTACTGCTTCATTCTTTCTTCTTATATATGTGTGATGGATCAACAGGTAGATAAACTTCATTTTCCATAAATCCATTGAAAAAAAAAATAACCCCAACCTTTCTTCTTCTCTAAACTAACATTATTTACTGCATTAGTTAAAACTTAAGCATGTTAACATTTGGATGTTTGGGCAGGCTACTGCTTCATTCTTTCTTCTTATATATGTGTGATGAATCAACAGGTAGATAAACTTCATTTTCCATAAATCCATTGAAAAAAAATCCCCAACCTTTCTTCTTCTCTAAACTAACATTATTTACTGCATTAGTTAACATTAGAAAAAAAAAAAACTTAAGCATGTTAACATTTGGGTGTTTGGGCAGGCTACTGCTTCATTCTTTCTTCTTATATATGTGTGATGGATCAACAGGTAGATAAACTTCATTTTCCATAAATCCATTGAAAAAAAAAATAACCCCAACCTTTCTTCTTCTCTGATTATTTACTGCATTAATTAACATTAGAAAAAAAACTTACACATGTTAACATTTGGATGTTTGGGCAGGCTACTGCTTCATTCTTTCTTCTTATATATATGTGTGATGGATCAGCAGGTAGATAAACTTCATTTTCCATAAATCCATTGAAAAAAAAATAACCCCAAACTTTCTTCTTCTCTAAACTAACATTATTTACTGCATTAGTTAAAACTTAAGCATGTTAACATTTGGATGTTTGGGCAGGCTACTGCTTCATTCTTTCTTCTTATATATGTGTGATGGATCAACAGGTAGATAAACTTCATTTTCCATAAATCCATTGAAAAAAAATAACCCCAACCTTTCTTCTTCTCTGATTATTTACTGCATTAATTAACATTAGAAAAAAAAACTTACACATGTTAACATTTGGATGTTTGGGCAGGCTACTGCTTCATTCTTTCTTCTTATATATATATATATGTGTGTGATGGATCAGCAGGTAGATAAACTTCATTTTCCATAAATCCATTGAAAAAAAAATTACCCCAAACTTTCTTCTTCTCTAAACTAACATTATTTACTGCATTAGTTAAAACTTAAGCATGTTAACATTTGGATGTTTGGGCAGGCTACTGCTTCATTCTTTCTTCTTATATATGTGTGATGGATCAACAGGTAGATAAACTTCATTTTCCATAAATCCATTGAAAAAAAATAACCCCAACCTTTCTTCTTCTCTAAACTAACATTATTTACTGCATTAGTTAAAACTTAAGCATGTTAACATTTGGATGTTTGGGCAGGCTACTGCTTCATTCTTTCTTCTTATATATGTGTGATGGATCAACAGGTAGATAAACTTCATTTTCCATAAATCCATTGAAAAAAAATAACCCCAACCTTTCTTCTTCTCTAAACTAACATTATTTACTGCATTAGTTAAAACTTAAGCATGTTAACATTTGGATGTTTGGGCAGGCTACTGCTTCATTCTTTCTTCTTATATATGTGTGATGGATCAACAGGTAGATAAACTTCATTTTCCATAAATCCATTGAAAAAAAATAACCCCAACCTTTCTTCTTCTCTAAACTAACATTATTTACTGCATTAGTTAAAACTTAAGCATGTTAACATTTGGATGTTTGGGCAGGCTACTGCTTCATTCTTTCTTCTTATATATATGTGTGATGGATCAACAGGTAGATAAACTTCATTTTCCATGAATCCATTGAAAAAAAAAACCCAACCTTTCTTCTTCTCTAAACTAACATTATTTACTGCATTAGTTAACGTTAGAAAAAAAAAACTTACACATGTTAACATTTGAATATTTGGGCAGGCTACTGCTTCATTCTTTCTTCTTATATATGTGTGATGGATCAACAGGTAGATAAACTTCATTTTCCATAAATCCATTGAAAAAAAAAATAACCCCAACCTTTCTTCTTCTCTGATTATTTACTGCATTAATTAACATTAGAAAAAAAAAACTTACACATGTTAACATTTGGATGTTTGGGCAGGCTACTGCTTCATTCTTTCTTCTTATATATATGTGTGATGGATCAGCAGGTAGATAAACTTCATTTTCCATAAATCCATTGAAAAAAAATAACCCCAACCTTTCTTCTTCTCTAAACTAACATTATTTACTGCATTAGTTAAAACTTAAGCATGTTAACATTTGGATGTTTGGGCAGGCTACTGCTTCATTCTTTCTTCTTATATATGTGTGATGGATCAACAGGTAGATAAACTTCATTTTCCATAAATCCATTGAAAAAAAAATAACCCCAACCTTTCTTCTTCTCTAAACTAACATTATTTACTGCATTAGTTAACGTTAGAAAAAAAAAACTTACACATGTTAACATTTGGATGTTTGGGCAGGCTACTGCTTCATTCTTTCTTCTTATATATGTGTGATGGATCAACAGGTAGATAAACTTCATTTTCCATAAATCCATTGAAAAAAAAATAACCCCAACCTTTCTTCTTCTCTAATTATTTACTGCATTAGTTAACATTAGAAAAAAAAACTTACACATGTTAACATTTGGATGTTTGGGCAGGCTACTGCTTCATTCTTTCTTCTTATATATGTGTGATGGATCAACAGGTAGATAAACTTCATTTTCCATAAATCCATTGAAAAAAAATCCCCAACCTTTCTTCTTCTCTAAACTAACATTATTTACTGCATTAGTTAACATTAGAAAAAAAAAAACTTAAGCATGTTAACATTTGGGTGTTTGGGCAGGCTACTGCTTCATTCTTTCTTCTTATATATGTGTGATGGATCAACAGATAAACTTCATTTTCCATAAATCCATTGAAAAAATATAACCCCAACCTTTCTTCTTCTCTAAACTAACATTATTTACTGCATTAGTTAACATTAACAAAAAAAACTTAAGCATGTTAACATTTGTTTAAAAATTAATGAAATCCCTTTTTTTTTAAGAT
This sequence comes from Neoarius graeffei, assembly GCF_027579695.1. NCBI lineage: Eukaryota > Metazoa > Chordata > Actinopteri > Siluriformes > Ariidae > Neoarius > Neoarius graeffei. The sequence continues at coordinate 36,201,107 of NC_083588.1, forward strand.
AATAGATTACAATCTGGGCGGCACGGTGGTGTAGTGGTTAGCGCTGTCGCCTCACAGCAAGAAGGTCCAGGTTCAAGCCCCGTGGCCGGCGAGGGCCTTTCTGTGCGGAGTTTCCATGTTCTCCCTGTGTCCGCGTGGGTTTCCTCCGGGTGCTCCGGTTTCCCCCACAGTCCAAAGACATGCAGGTTAGGTTAACTGGTGACTCTAAATTGACCGTAGGTGTGAATGTGAGTGTGAATGGTTGTCTGTGTCTATGTGTCGGCCCTGTGATGACCTGGCGACTTGTCCAGGGTGTACCCCGCCTTTCGCCCGTAGTCAGCTGGGATAGGCTCCAGCTTGCCTGCGACCCTGTAGAACAGGATAAAGTGGCTAGAGATAATGAGATGAGATGAGATTACAATCTCTATCAGCTATTATCTCCTTGCTGTTCCTCGCACTAGACTCTCTACCCTGGGTTGCAGGTCCTTCAGTGCTGTGGCCCCCAAGCTCTGGAATTCCCTTCCTCAACCCCTCCATGACTGCCCTTCTCTTCCTTTCTTCAAATCTCATCTCAAAACCTTTCTGTTTCATGAACATTTCTCCACCAGTGCATAAACTCACCACTCTTTAGCAACTCTTTTTTTTTGGTGTGGGTTTTCTCTGACCTATGTAAAGTGACCTTGAGTTTGAGACAGAGGTGGACAGAGTACCCAACTTCATTACTTAAGTCAAAGTACAGATCCCACTTGTCAAATGTTACTCCGATACAAGTGAAAGTTGTACAGTCAAATTTTTACTTAAGTTAAAGTATCGAAGTACTTGCTTTTAAAAATACTTAAATATTAAAAGTACATTTTCTGTCAACACATAATACTCAAGTATTATTGCCACAACACTTACAAAACCTAATGCTGTTAGCAAAGACAGAAATGTTAATTCATAAAATGAACGCATGCTGTGCCATCATGGTGGTTTAATGTTAAGCTAGCTGGTCAGTGAAGCTCCACCTGACATGCTAGCAAACTCTTTTCAAACTCGAAATCATATTGGGTAGCTAACACTACTAGAAAAGAAATATTTCTACATTCTGTTTATTTGGCAAGATTATGCTAAAACATTTCTGAAAGGACTTCAGATAAGTTAACGTTATTCATGTTAGCGTAACTCTGTTTTTACATGCTAACTAACAGTGTACAAGTTAACTAGCTATGTGTTAACGTAAGGCTATGGCAACTTGGCGGGAAAATCCATAGAAAGTCATTTGTCTAACCAGCTATTCAATGTTATCGCTAGCTCTAAAAGCACAGACAGCTTCGTTGCAAGCTTTCTCTTGGAATAAAACATTTATATACCTCAAGATGCTTCCACAGGTCAGATGGCGAGTTTTTGTAGGCTGTGATGTGGTTCGTTTTTGGCAAACAAAGCAAACACTTAAAACAAAACAAATCTGTATTCCTTTCAGAAAACTGAAACATGGGTTTGAGGTATGGCCATGGGTGTGTGCATTCTCCAGAAGAACCACCTCCATCCATATTCTGACATCAACTGATCGTGTTCAAATAATGCTGCTGAGAAATCATTGATCTTGATTTTATGGAGTCTGGATGTGACGTGACTCTAGTGATTACTGATAGACTGTCTCAGTGTCACCTGCAAAAAAAAACAATCACATTTTACAAAAGAAAAGGAAAAAAAAATCCACTTTCAAAGTTGCTTCATAGTAACGAGTAACTAGGACCTTGATAGAAATGTAGTGGAGTAAAAAGTACGATATTTGCCTTTCAAATGTAGTGAGGTTAAAGTCACAAGTTTCCAAAAAAAAAAATAATACTCAAGTAAAGTACAGATACTCAAAAAGTGTATAAGTACAGTACTCAAGTAAATGTACTTCATTACTGTCCACCTCTGGTTTGAGAAAGGCACTATATAAATGTAACTTATTATTATTATTATTAATCTCAGAAAATAAAGTACATTACTGTACCTTTAAGGGTACAACAGCATGTCACTGATGCAGTACCTTTATATACTGCTGGGGAACATATATGTACCTTTTTGGCCCTAAAAAGGTACACATAGTTACCATGAGGTCCAATAATGAGCCCTAGGGGGTACATTAGTGTAGACTGTACCATGAGGGACAGAAATTGCCTCCTACTGTACCCCTATTTTTGACAGTGTACAGATTAATGTTTGTCCAATCCATAATTTACAAAAGGTTCCTAAATGTTGATAATGTACTGAACACTCTGCTTCTGGTACTGTATAAATATTGGAACTTGCTATTTAGCCTCAGTTCTGAATTTTGCCAGTTATCAACCATAAATAAATAATTTTAAAAAAGTATTGGTTTATCCTATTCATTAGCCTATCTTCAAAAATGTAGTGTTTTAATTTTCTAGACATATTAAAGGCACCAGGTCACCTTTCCCAGAAGCCTCTGTGCTAAGTAGCAAGTTGCCATTTTCAATGCTTTCGATATTCCACCGTGTTATGATTGAAAAGGACTCTGCAACAATGCAGTGACATCCTAAGCCATAGATCATAAACTGTAATGTGCAACTAAAGATATTTTGTCAAAGCAGTTATATTTTACATTTTTTCAACTGATCCATTCTGTTTTCGTTTGGCCATTTCATTGTAATGGACGTTGGCCATCTCATGGGTGACCATGAAGGAAAGAAAATATCAGACATATTATGTTCAAAATTGTGTGCTTTTATTAGTTTTTTTTATAAAGGCTCAGTATTCAGGAAAGTGAGCGCACATGCAGAGTGCTAGCACAGTAGTGGTCCCATGCTTTCAAAATGCAGTGGCCCATATATAAACAAAATAGAATTTGGATTCTGGGAAGTGTGAGCTGGCCCCTTTAAGACCATTTTCTATGACCCTCAGATAAGCATTGCTGATGGACATTCTTGCTATTTCCTTGTCCCTTAGGACTGTGAGACATTTGAGAAGTGCTGTTTAAATGTGTGTGGAAGCAAGAGCTGTGTGGCTGCCCGCTATAGGGACATGAAGGGAAATAAAGGACCAGTGGGAATGCCAAAAGAGGCCACCTGCGACAAGTTCATGTGCACCCAGCAGGGTTCCGAGTGTGACATCTGGGATGGGCAGCCAGTGTGCAAGTGCCGTGACCGTTGTGAGCGGGAGCCTCGTTTCACCTGTGCCTCAGATGGTATGACCTACTACAACAAGTGCTACATGGATGCAGAGGCCTGTTCCAAGGGTGTCACCCTTACTGAGGTCACTTGCCGGTTCCACCTGTTGTGGCCCAACACCAGCCCTCCTCCTGAAGAGACGACTATGCTTCCTACCACTGTTTACCTGGAAACTACCCCTATTGACATCCAAGCTCCTACAGTGATCAGCAGTCCAGCGCAAAACATTGTGTTTGTAGGTGAGACAACAAGCTTCCTGTGTGAAGTAACTGGCAAACCCAAACCAGAAATCACATGGGAGAAACAAGTGGAGGGAAAAGATAACAAAGTCATGAAGTTAAACTACGTACAAGGTAACATAGTAGTGACTAACATTGCACAACTTGTCATCTACAATGCCCAGCTCCAAGATGCTGGTGTTTATACCTGCACTGCTAAAAACTTGGGTGGATCTACACAGACCCACTTCATGTTGTCTGTCATACGTCAGGATCAAGCGATGAATGAGAGTTTGATGAATTCCACACGTCTTCCTGCTGAGGAGTGTCTGAAAGCACCTGATATGGGTGATTGTGGAGAGGAAACCATTAGCTGGTACTATGAAGCCAAGCGGAACAACTGTTTCACCTTCACCTATAGCCAGTGTAACAAGAACAGAAACCATTTTGACACATACAAGTCATGCATGCTATCCTGTGGAGCAGAACTAGCCGCCCCTTGCTCTCTCCCTAGTGTCCAGGGACCCTGCAAATCTTATGAGCCACGGTGGGCATACAACCATCTCCTCAAGAAATGCCAGTCTTTCGTCTATGGTGGTTGTGGTGGCAATGAGAACAACTTTGAAAGTAAGGAGGCCTGTGAAGACATGTGCCCTTTCCCCAAGAACCACAACTGCAAGCTGTGCAAGCCCAAACAGAGGATGATTACCAGCTTCTGCAAGAGTGACATTGTGATCTTGGGTCGCATTACAGAACTGACAGAGGACCAAGATTCAGGCCATGCACTCATCACAGTCGATGAGATCCTAAAGGATGAGAAGATGGGCCTGAAGTTCTTTGGACAGGAGCCTTTGGAAGTGACACTGCTCAACATAGACTGGAGTTGTCCGTGTCCCAACATCACTAATGCTGAGGGCCAGCTGATTATCATGGGGGAGGTGCACAATGGGATGGCGGTACTGCAGCCTGACAGCTTTGTGGGAGGCTCCAGCAGCCGCCGCGTTCGCAAGCTCCGTGAAGTCATCAACAAGAAGGCATGTGCTTTTCTCAAGGAGACTGGCAACACACAACAGTAATAAGCTCACAATGAAATACAGTGAACTCTGTGAGACACCATAAGTACCTGTTTCCACGAACCTTTTACTAGGCATTACAGTGAGCCACCAGCATTGTCATATTACGTCAAGGCTTTCAGTTCCATTCCAGTGCTTTAATCATGCGAATGAAAAAAATATATATACAATTAATTCTGCATTAATGCATACACAGTTACCTCCATATATAAAGTATCATTGTTACTTATTTACTCTGACCTTAACTGTTTAAGCACTTATTTTGTAAAAATTAAAAAAAAAATTATATATTTTAGTTACACAAATTGTGTGTACTCTTAAATCTGAACTCTAATGACAGAATGCCTTATAGGCAACTTACTTAAGCTAAATCTCATGGCCTTTAACTTTAGTCAATTATGAAAAGGGCTCAGATCTTCTAACTAACTTCAACCCTTCTATTTATAACCATGTCCATTTGAATCATTAAATGGCCTGTCCAGTCTATGCCTTTGCACCTTGTATTTACATTTTAATATATTTGCCCCCTACATTGATCTAAACCTTATTTTATGATATGCTTATTATTTATTTTAGCAACCTAACTTTTCATACCTTCCATGAACTGAATTACTAGTACATAGTCTGATACCTGTTTCACACAGTTTTTGTATTTTAAACATATGGCAAGCAATATATTAATGAGAACTATTAATTAACAAAATGAATGATGATTAAAGAAATGTATCCCTCACTTCTTTCCTTTATTCCTTCATTTCCTCACATCACTAAGGAGTACAAATGTTTAATACTTCAGCTTAGTGTTTTTTGTGAAGGGGGGGGGGGAATTTTATGTTAGTTTACTTGTTCCTTTCCTCCACTGTTAGTCAATCCTGGCCCTTGTACTTGAGCAGGCACATTCCAGCTGGATGGTGGTGGGGGTGAGGGGGAGTTCTCAGGGGACACGGGGGGCAGTCTGATCTGTGTGTTATGTCTGGGTCTGGGGTTCTCTCCTCTCCTGCTGACCTTTCATGTGAGCGCCGGAGCTCTGTTGGCGAGCACCCCGCTGCCTGACCCTCTCATCTTCTCAGCCCGACTCCAGCCCTGCCGTGACATTGCACTGGTGGGGAACCTTCTCCGTACACATGTGAATACACACATATACACATACACTGCATTTTGGTTTAAAGTACATTCTTTGAACTCTTGACTTGAGCTGGATACAAGACAGAGGGCCAGTACATACTTGTTTTCCCCAAGGTGGGCCTCTGATGTTGGTTCCCTCGGGCTGTCCAATGGGGCCCCAGTCCATGACCCTGTAAGAGGCAAATGAAAAGGAGGGAGAAAGAAAGAAAGGGGGAGAGGATGAGAGAGAAGATTCATTAAAGTTGTTGACAAGTGTCAAGTACAACAGTCAGGCTCAAGTTCACTGGCGTACTTGGTCTATTTTTACAAACTACAAGCCCTTTTAATATACAGTGCAAATAAAAACACACCTAAGACATGTTAATGCGATGTTACCAGTTTATTAGGTATGTCATGTCCTGCTTAGGAATTAATTACACCTAATCAAATTCATATTATGATCCCTAGCATTACACACACATTTTCATCTGATATCATCATGCATGTGATAACTTTAAAGGTGGACTGCCTTTCAGATTTTTCAAGTGTAGGTCATAAAAAATATTTTCCCTGACACCCAGTTATTTTTGTTTAGTGGACCCAAAGCTACTGAATTCGAATCCCAGACTTCCAATTTTATTTGTTTTTTTTTTTTTAAATAGAACAATTAATGAATTTAAGGCCACATGGCCCTAAATTCTCCGCTATTTTTTCCTTCTTCACCATGACCCAATTCAAGATACTACATCATGCATCACATAGTGGGCTTTCCCCATTCGTGCAAGGCATTGAGGGATACAAATTTGAAACAGGAGAGAAAAATGGAGAATGCGAATGAAATGTGAAAGACTGACTAATGTTGCGAAGGAAAGGAAACGCAGGACCAAACTAATAAATATCGGTGGTCAGCGAGCACCTCGGTATGATCAGCTGTTTGTTTAGTGACAGAATGATGTAACTGTCAGTGCACGGTCAAGGTAAACCTGTAGATGGCAGTAATATTGGATGCCAGCTGCCATAAAACCCAAAAGAAGAAGAAGGTAAACCTGCGCATGCGCACACGGACTTCCTCTGTCTGCTTGACTGCGCTAAGCGAGCGATTTCATGCATATGATTTGCTAGGGAATCCCCTCAAATTAAATAACTTCCCAGCCACAGAATGGCCTGGGGTTTTTTTGTTTGTATTTTTGAGATATTGCAGAAATAAACATATATCATAATGACCATATTTCAAAGGGAACTAAATTTCACAGATTTTATTAAATCGAAAGGCCGTATTGCTTTAAGGACTATACAGTATATGGAGGAGTTCAGGGTTCTATTGCTCACTGGGGCATAAGATCATTGGATAGTGAAATTCATTCCTTCATCATCAGTAACCACTTTATCCTGGTCAGGTTCATAGTGGATCAAGAGCATATCCTATGAACCCTAGGTGTGGGGTGGGAACACTGGAATGGGATGCAGGCACATACTGGGGATATAACATTTCTCAGATTGAACAGATTATGAATACATAATAAACAAATATGAATACAGTACCTTAGTGTTTTTCCCACCTGTTTTGTTGCATTACAACCTGGAAATAAAATGGATTTTATGGAATGGGGAAAAAAAAAACTTGTTTAAAAAACTTAAAACTGAAAAGTTGTGCATGCATATTCACCTCCTTTGCTATGAAACTCCTAAATAAGATCTGGTCCAACAGATTAACTTAAGATGTCACGTAATTAGTTGATTAAGGTCCATCTGTGTGCAATCAAAGAGTCACATGATCTGTATAAATACCTGGGCTATGTTCAGCCTCAACATAACATACACTGTCAGAAATAGGGGTACAGTAGGAGTTCATTTCTATCCCTAAATGTGCAATCTACACTAATGTACCTCTTAGGGCTCATTATTGGACCTCAAGGTAACTATGTGTACATTTTTAGGGCCAAAAAGTTACATATATGTTCCTAAGCAGTATACAGTGGCGCTTGAAAGTTTGTGAACCCTTTAGAATTTTCTATATTTCTGCATAAATATGACCTAAAACATCATCAGATTTTCACACAAGTCCTAAAAGTAGATAAAGAGAACCCAGTTAAACAAATGAGATAAAAATATTATACTTGGTCATTTATTTATTGAGAAAAATGATCCAATATTACATATCTGTGAGTGGCAAAAGTATGTGAACCTCTAGGATTAGCAGTTCGTTTGAAGGTGAAATTCAAGTCAGGTGTTTTCAATCAATGGGATGACAATCAGGTGTGAGTGGGCATCCTTGTTTTATTTAAAGAACAGAGATCTATCAAAGTTTGATCTTCACAACACATGTTTGGGGAAGTGTATCATGGCATGAACAAAAGAGATTTCTGAGGACCTCAGAAAAAGCGTTGTTGATGCTCATCAGGCTGGAAAAGGTTACAAAACCATCTCTAAAGAGTTTGGACTCCACCAATCCACAATCAGACAGATTGTGTACAAATGGAGGAAATTCAAGACCATTGTTACCCTCCCCAGGAGTGGTTGACCAACAAAGATCACTCCAAGAGCAAGGCGTGTAATAGTTGGCAAGGTCACAAAGGACCCCAAGGTAACTTCTAAGCAACTGAAGGCCTCTCTCACATTGGCTAATGTTAATGTTCATGAGTCCACCATCAGGAGAACACTGAACAACAATGGTGTGCATGGCAGGGTTGCAAGGAGAAATCCAGTGCTCTCCAAAAAGAACATTGCTGCTCATCTGGTTTGCTAAAGATCACATGGACAAGCCAGAAGGCTATTGGAAAAATGTTTTGTGGATGGATGAGACCAAACTAGAACTTTTTGGTTTAAATGAGGAGTGTTATGTTTGGAGAAAGGAAAACACTGCATTCCAGCATAAGAACCTTATCCCATCTGTGAAACATGGTGGTGGGAGTATCATGGTTTGGGCCTGTTTTACTGCATCTGGGCCAGGGCGGCTTACCATCATTGATGGAACAATGAATTCTGAATTCATCTCATCTCATTATCTCTAGCCGCTTTATCCTTCTACAGGGTCGCAGGCAAGCTGGAGCCTATCCCAGCTGACTACGGGCGAAAGGCAGGGTACACCCTGGACAAGTCGCCAGGTCATCACAGGGCTGACACATAGACACAGACAACCATTCACACTCACACCTACGGTCAATTTAGAGTCACCAGTTAACCTAACCTGCATGTCTTTGGACTGTGGGGGAAACCAGAGCACCCAGAGGAAACCCACGCAGACACGGGGAGAACATGCAAACTCCGCACAGAAAGGCCCTCGCCGGCCCCGGGGCTCGAACCCAGGACCTTCTTGCTGTGAGGCGACAGCACTAACCACTACGCCACTGTGCCGCCCTGAATTCTGAATTATACCAGCAAATTCTAAAGGAAAATGTCAGGACATCTGTCCATGAACTGAATCTCAAGAAAAGGTGGGTCATGCAGCAAGACAATGACCCTAAGCACACAAGTCATTCTACCAAAAATGGTTAAAGAAGAATAAAGGTAATGTTTTGGAATGGCCAAGTCAAAGTCCTGACCTTAATCCAATGGAAATGTTGTGGAAGGACCTGAAGCGAGCAGTTCATGTGAGGAAACCCACCAACATCCCAGAGTTGAAGCTGTTCTGTATGGAGGAATTGGCTAAAATTCCTCCAAGCCGGTGTGCAGGACTGATCAACAGTTACCAGAAATGTGTAGTTGCAATTATTGCTGTACAAGGGGGTCACACCAGATATTGAAAGCAAAGGTTCACATACTTTTGCCACTCACAGATATGTAATATTGGATCATTTTCCTCAATAAATAAATGACCAAGTATAATATTTTTGTCTCATTTGTTTAACTGGGTTCTCTTTATCTACTTTTAGGCCTTGTGTGAAAATCTGATGATGTTTTAGGTCATATTTATGCAGAAATATAGAAAATTCTAAAGGGTTCACAAACTTTCAAGCACCACTGTATAAAGGGAGCAAATAAGTACCTTAGAGGGTACTGCATCAGTGACATGCTGTTGTATCCCTAAAGGTACAATAGTGTACTTTATTTTCTGAGAGTGTAGCAAAATGTTTATTTGAACAGAAACATCGGCAGTGCATTGAACACCCTGTTGTATTACACATATGGCAACTATGGCAGCTGAGATGGTCATCTTTGGCATTCTTTTCAAAGTCTGTATCTTATTCGATATTTAAAAAAAAAAAGCTTTTTCGTATATACTGTAATGCTTATCACAAATATATCTTTTAAAGGAGAACTGAAGTCATTTTTAAACTTGCTTCATTTCTTAATTAACGTGTTATTCAATTACGTTTTCGGTTTTAGTGACCTTATATCGTGACTCGTATTGGCAACTAATGGCAATTAAATATTATACTTATCGGCCTATTCGGTTTTTAGCCATGTTGAATTTAGTTCGTTTGGTCCATGGCAGGCGTCACTTATCTGCATGATCTTCACGAGACTTGTGCGAGACTTTGAAACATGAAGTGTCAGCCAGGTGTCAGTGCCGCCATTTTGAAAACTGTTTTCCAAACAAAATATTGCATAAAAACGAGTTTAAATGACGATTACTTCCTACTTTTTTCAAACTTTCCTGATTGCTATCAAAACAAACAAAACTTCCGGCTTGATTACATCAGCATTCAAAAGAGGGCGCGCACATCTTTTGACAACATTGGCAGATGTTGGTCACTTTGATTTCCGCTGTACATTTTACTTCCGTCCTACAATGTCTCGCACAGGTCTCAACGAATCTCATTTACGGCCATTGCGTTGACATATGGACTGATATATTACATAGCATATTTCAAACACTCATAACTTGCTATAGCAGTAACAAAATAGGTATCAAAAATGCATTCCTATATTTAATAAAATGAGATAAATAGAGGTGGCACGGTGGTGTAGTGGTTAGCGCTGTCGCCTCACAGCAAGAAGGTCCTGGGTTTGAGCCCCGGGGCCGGCGAGGGCCTTTCTGTGTGGAGTTTGCATGTTGTCCGCGTGGGTTTCCTCCGGGTGCTCCGGTTTCCCCCACAGTCCAAAGACATGCAGGTTAGGTTAACTGGTGACTCTAAATTGACCATAGGTGTGAATGGTTGTCTGTGTCTATGTGTCAGCCCTGTGATGACCTGGCGACTTGTCCAGGGTGTACCCCGCCTTTCGCCCGTAGTCAGCTGGGATAGGCTCCAGCTTGCCTGCGACCCTGTAGAAGGATAAAGCGGCTAGAGATAATGAGATTAGATAAATAGAATTTTGATAGGTGGCACGGTGGTGTAGTGGTTAGCGCTGTCGCCTCACAGCAAGAAGGTTCTGGGTTCGAGCCCTGTGGTCAGCGAGGGCCCTTCTGTGCAGAGTTTGCATGTTCTCCCCATGTCCGCATGGGTTTCCTCCGGGTGCTCTGGTTTCCCCCACAGTCCAAAGACATGCAGGTTAGGTTAACTGGTGACTCTAAATTGACCGTAGGTGTGAGTGTGAATGGTTGTCTGTGTCTATGTGTCAGCCCTGTGATGACCTGATGACTTGTCCAGGGTGTACCCCGCCTTTTGCCCGTAGTCAGCTGGGATAGGCTCCAGCTTGCCTGCGACCCTGTAGAACAGGATAAAGCGGCTAGAGATAATGAGATGAGAGGAGAATTTTGATAATAAAAAATTTGCCTTGAGTTCCCCTTTAATGTCTTCAGTTGTTGCATACAACAAGCTGCAATGGATGCATTTGTAGAGGATGTTGTAGGATCTGTTATGCACACTGCCTTTTTAATACAGCAGGGTTGAAATACATGTTACTGCTGATTGGGTAACTCCTCTGACATACCCAACAAATGAGAGAAAACATACCTCAAAGCCCATTGCACAACATTTCACACTGTTTTGAGGAAACCTCAACCTGGAAACCATAGCAAAATGGTGCACACCATTTTCAGATTGACCAAGGAGTTCTCCAAACAGGTCAGAGACAAAGTTGTGGAGATGTATAGTTCAGGCTTGGGTTATAAAAGAATATCCCAAACTTCCCACATTCAACAGAGCACAATTTAATCCATTATTACAAAATGTAAAGAATGTGGCATCACTACAAACCTGACAAGAGAAGGCTGCCCACCAAACCTCACAGACCGGGTAAGGAGGGCATTAGGCCTTGTACACACTCAAGAATTTTCAACTCTTAACTGATGGGAAACCACAGACATAATGACAGATTTAACTGATTTTTAATATTTTAATCGCAATAATCCACACACCAGATGCTTCAGTTGAGACTCAGGACCACGCACTTGGTGATGATACTGAACAATTTCAGACTGGCCATTCTGGGGACTTGGGATCTCACAGACACTCACTCTGAAATGTTCAGAGTCTGAAGCGCTTGGAGCAACTGAACAATCGATCAATCGATCAATCAATCAATCAATCAATCACTGAAAGAGTTTAGCACGCATTCTCATTAGGAACAACTGAGATGCTGGTGTTCAGGGAAAAAACACTGTATGGTTACCTGCCCTTATACATTTTACAACGTGGGCTAGAGGTGAGCTAGTGCAAGCTACTGCTGCAAGCTCATGTTGTTGTCTATACAGGTGGAAGGGAGAGTGAAACCCATGATCATCAGAAATGTCGTTATTTTTATACATTTTCTGACCTTCCACTGCTTGGGAGATGCCACTAAACATGACACTTCCTGGCCATATCTCTCTCTGCTCAATATTCCTTTCGCACTACACAATTTCTAGTTGTAAATATCAAACGTTTGATATTTATGATTCTAAGTCAGGGAGGCCCCGATCCAGTAAGTGACTTTAAGATTATGCCTGTAATCCCCTCACACTACAGGATTATTTGGGCAGATAATCGCTTCTGACCAGCCTTCAATCACTTCTGCGATTATCAGAAGGGGCAAATCAGCCCCAAAATCAGTCCCATGATCCTCTAGTGTGGAGCCAGCCTTAATCAGAAGTTCAACAAAGACACCACAGATACTGTACCACTGGCAACATTTACATGTATGCATTTTTACATTCAGAATAAATTAATTCCGATTGGCAATTCCAAATGTACTGTTTAAATGAAAGTGATCAGATGTTTTTATGCATGTTAATTTGTCCCAAGTGCACAATCAGAATAGAATTTCTGACATGCACTAAGTGTTGTATAGCTGGTTTACTCTGCTCTATAAAGATGGATGTGGCGAGTATTTTAGCCAATCTTATCATGTTTCTGTTATCTAGTTTATATAGACAACAGTTGGAGAGAAGCCTTCTCACAGAAGTGCTGAACAGGAGAAGGGGAGCACAGGATAATTTGTTTCGAAATGCTGTCCAGTACAGGGCCATAGCTTTGCTGCTTATTCTGAACTACTAGAAAATTTATCTTGGCACAATTGATTGTTTATTTATTTATTTATAGAATAATTCCATTTTACTTTTTAAATTGAACAAAAGTCAATGTAAACATTTGTCTTGCAACAACAGACAAAAGAGATCTTGGCACAGTTCTCCAAAACTTCCGGAAACAGTGTTTGACGTCCTACATGCTCTTACTGTGAGACTACAAACAAAGCACCCAGATGTCATCGCTGCAGGAAAGTGTACTGACCATGCACAGAAAGTTACAGGTGCAGAAGGCATTCTGCTCTGGTGTTTATCTGGCTAATATTTTCTTTTGATTGGTTTATGAAAAGGTTTAAACTACTCCTCCGAAACCAATTGAAATTTCAATCAATTTCGGCATTTTTTTTATTTGGTTTGGGATTTTAAACAGATTATAACTGGAATATTAGATATTCGGCTCCATGTAAACCTAGCCACAGAAGAAGTTGCACAGCTCTTGTCCATAGGACCACTTTAAGCTGCACATTCCACGGAGCAGGGCTTTATTGAAGAGTGACCAGAAAAAAGCCACTGCTTAACAACAAGAAAATAAGAAAACACATTTGGAGTTCACCAAATATGTAGCAGACTCCCCAGACATATGGAAGAAATGTCTCTGGTCAGATGAGACTAAACCCAACACTTCCCATCACCTTGAGTACACCATTCCTACAGTGAAACATGGTGGTGGCAGCATCATGTTGTGGGGAAGCTTGTCAAGGACTGGAAAACTGGTCAGGATTGAAGGAAAGATGGATGGAACAGTGCAATTCCTGAGGAAAACCTGTTTCAGTCTGCCAGAGACTTGAGGCTGGGACAGAAGTTCACCTTCCAGCAGGACAATAACCCTAAACATACTGCGAAAGCTACACTCGAGTGGTTTAAAGGGAAACATTTAAATGTCTTGGAATGGCCTAGTCAAAGCCCAGACTTAAATCCAGTGGCATGACTTGAAGATTGCTGTACACCAACACAACCCATCTAACTTAAAGGAGTTGGAGCAGTTTTACCTTGAAAAATGGGCAAAAACTGCCAGTGACTAGATGTGCTAATCTAATGGAGACATACTCCAAGAGACTTGCAGCTGTAATTGCAGCAAAAGTATTGTCATTGTCAAGATATTTGTTGGGCGGCACGGTGGTGTAGTGGTTAGCGCTGTCGCCTCACAGCAAGAAGGTCCTGCGTTCGAGCCCCGGGGCCGGCGAGGGCCGTTCTGTGTGGAGTTTGCATGTTGTCCGCGTGGGTCCCCTCCGGGTGCTCCGGTTTCCCCCACAGTCCAAAGACATGCAGGTTAGGTTAACTGGTGACTCTAAATTGACCGTAGGTGTGAATGGTTGTCTGTGTCAGCCCTGTGATGACCTGGCGACTTGTCCAGGGTGTACCCCGCCTTTCGCCCGTAGTCAGCTGGGATAGGCTCCAGCTTGCCTGCGACCCTGTAGAAGGATAAAGCGGCTTGAGATAATGAGATGAAGATATTTGTTTTATTGTATTAATTAATGAACATTTTGCACTTTTAAAGTGGTAGGCATGTTGTGTAAATCAAATGGCACAATTCCCCCAAAATACATTTTAATTCCAGGTTGTAATGCAACAAAACACCAAAGGGGTGAATACTTTCACAAGGGACTGTATTGATACAGATAATAACAGGTGGACTGTTAGGGTTTTTATTTATTTATTTATGAGAAACTTGCCAGAAGCTTCGGAGTTGATGTGTACACTGTGCCACAGGAAAAAAATTATTTTCATTCTGAGCCAAATAAAGCTTGTGGGAGGGTTGCCAGGTTTCAAGATAATCATCTCCAATACTGCACAAAAATACATAAAACTAGCCCCAAGTGTTCAGGAACAGGAACTTCTTCTTCCTTAGTATTTGTGAAGGGAAGCAGGTTAAGAGTGATGCACATTTCTGAACAGCAGTACATATCTACAATTCACAGACATTACAAGTAGCAGCTTCATGGAACTTTTCTGATCTTTCTTGAATGAAACACCAAAAAAAAAAAAAAACTGAAGTAAATCTGATAAAATATGATTAGATATTGGATATATAGTCTAGTGTTGTCAACTGTACAATTTCAAGTTTCTTAATTTTGGAAAGACATTGTTGTTTTGAAACCTAGTTAGTTTGCTTACTCAGTCAACTTAACTATAAAAGACAGAAAACTTACTAGAACATTTCATGAAACTGGTTCAGGTTCAGGAGCTGGTTCAAGGAAAGCTCCAGGATTTTTTTTTAACCTGAGCCCTATTTTCCCATCTTTTGGGGTCAAAAATATTTACAAGGGATAAAAATGATTGAAATCAGTCCAGTATTGCGTTAGAACACTATTCGCAACTGCAAAACAGCTATACACTGCAATTCGATCAGACAAACATTTTCATCAAAGTAAACCGCTTGTTTTCATCTGACCTTTTCATAATCTTGTTATAAGTGACGCCATGGAAAGCATCCCTACACCTGTGTCTATTTACCTCAGTGACTGTAAAGAAACTGTAGAGAATTACTGTTTATACAGTCATCGTTTTAGCTTTCTCTTGTTCCGGTCTCTGACGCAGCATCCCATGACGCAGCCTGTAATCGATTATCTCTTGGGGGATGATTGGTGTTTACAAAAGAGATCCTTTCCATGCTGTCAGACACAAATTCATATTGTCATAATCAGTTAAATATTCAGGCATTATTTTGTAAATATACTTCACAAATTCTGCATGACTTCTCATTTTGTAAACAATCTGCAGTTTTCTGGCCAGATTACCTACCGAAGAACGGGTTAGACTTCAGCATGAACTGTTTTTGGGAATCTTGAGGATACAGTATCTATACCCTATGTGCACAATTATTAGGCAAGTGAGTACTCTGACCCTACCATTATTTCTATCCATATTTTCCAACCCCAAGCTATATACACTTGAATGCTAATAGGTGGTAATTATTTATGTAATGAGGGAGGGTGTGGCCTAAAGCCTTTAACATTCTATATTAAGGTGTGCATAATTATTAGGCAGCTTCTTTATCTCAGGCAAAATGGGCCAAAAAAGAGATTTAACAGACACTGAAAAGACCAAAATTGTAAAATGTCTATCAGAGGGATGCAACACTCTTGAAATAGCTAAGCTATTGAAACATGACCACAGAACAATCAAACGTTTTGTTGCAAATAGTCAACAAGGTCGCAAAAATGTGTAAAGAAAAGATGCAAATTAACCACAAAACACTTGAGAAGGGTTAACCATGAAGCTACCAGGAACCCATTATCCTCCAGTACCACTATATTCCAGAACTGCAACCTATCTGGAGTGTCCAGAAGTACAAGGTGTTTGGTGCTCAGAGACATGGCCAAGGTAAGGAAGGCTGAAACATGACCACCACTAAACAAGACTCACAAGCTGAAACGTCAAGATTAGGCCAAGAAATATCTGAAGACAGGTTTTTCAAAAGTTTTATTGATGGATGAAATGAGAGTGACTCCTGATGGACCAGAAGGATGAGCCCATGACTGGATAACTAATGGACACAGCACCACTTCGACTCAGACACCAGCAAGGTGGAGGAGAGGTACTAGTGTGGGCTGCTATTATTAAGGATGAGCTAGCTGGACCATTTCAGGTTGAAGATGGACTTAAAATCAACTCACAAACCTACTGCCAGTTTCTAGAAGATACAGTCTTCAAGCAGTGGTACAGGAAGAAGTCTGCATCATTCAAGAAGACCATGATTTTTATGCAGGACAATGCACCATCACATGGATCCAAGTACTCCACTGCTTGGCGAGCCAGCAAAGGTCTTAAAGATGACAGAGTAATGACATGGCTCCCTTCCTCACCTGACTTAAACCCTATTGAGAACTTGTGGACCATTCTTAAACATGAGATTTACAGTGAGGGAAGACAATACACCACTCTGAACAGCATTTGGGAGGCCTTGGCTGCTGCTGCACAAAAAGTTGATTGTCAACAAATCAAAAAACTAACAGACTCCATAGATGGAAGGCTCGTGGCAGTTACTGAAAAGAAGGGTGGCTATATTGGTCACTGAATATTTTTGAAATGCCAATTTTATTTATTTATTTATTTATTGTCAATTCTGAGTTGTTGGGGGGGACTTCATGGCAGTTCCACTTAGTACAATACCTACAAAAAAAAAAAAAATCACATCTTTGAACTGGGCTGATGGTGTCAATTCAAGATGTACTAGTAAGAGTTTTGATGGATTCCAAGACGTGGTGCTTATAAATATGAGTTTTGATGGATTCCAAGACGTGGTGCTTATAAATATGAACAAAAAAGTATGTGTTCACATAATAATTAAAAATAAAAAGTTTAACATAGAGGAAAACTGAATTTGGACAAAAAAAAAATTAACAGCACTTTGTTGTGAAGCCATTGGTGGCAATTACATCTTTATCCTTTTGGTGCCTGCCCAAAATTCCTACTACTAATTCAATACTGAATAATAAATTCAATACTACTTTAAAGCTGAATAAATAAGCTAAACAACTGCATTATGTTTGGTGGTATTTATAGATATTTATATATTAAAAATACCTTGGTCCAAATTGAACTGTACTTGAACAACTGCCAGTTTCACTATCTATGCTCCTTTCATCACCACTACCATCACTGATAAGAATTTCCATCACTTGTTCTGCTATAAATCGTGTATGTGGTCACTTTCTCGAAGACACCATTTTGAATCTGACTGAGTTGCATTACTGACGAATACAAGACAACCAATCAAAAGAAAGGATTCATTCTTACCAGAATCTGAATGGCTATTGTAAGACAATTTTTTTGTTTTCAACGTATTTTTATTTTGTCATAGCAACCATTACGTCGTTGTTCCTGAGGAACGATATTTAAAGGGTCCAGCACCAAAGGGTTAAGGTGTCTAGTCAGCATTTTGTAGCATTGACATTTAATTTTGGCCCATTCCTCTTGCCAAATCATCTTCAATCTCTCAGGGTTCAATTTCTCAGAGGGTCCCTCTGATGGACTTGGACTTTCATAATCCTTCAATGGGATTCATGTCAGGAGCTTGGCTAGGCCAGACAAGGACAGATATATTTCAGCTTTTAATTGCTATAGTTTTTCAGTGGTTCAAAGCTTATATATACTTTGTAAGTATTTAGTGGCATTGCCTTTTAATTACTTGAAGTTAAATCAAACTTTTGGAGTAGCTTTCTACAAGCCTCTCACAATGCTTTGCTGGGATTTATTCCCATTACTCATGACAGAACTGGTATATCACAGTCAAGTTTGCTCTCAGTCAGGATTTTTCAGTTCAAGCCACAGATTTTCTATGCGATTCAGGCCAGGGCTTTGTTATGGCCATGTCAATACTTTCACTTTGTCTTTAAGCCACTTTATTACAACTTATGTGGTACGGTTTGGATCAATTTTTAATTTCTCACTGATGTCTTGAGGTTTTACTGCAGTATTTCTAGATAATCCTCCTTCCTCAACTATTTTCCGAAGTGTACTAATCCTTTTTCCAGTAAAACATCCTCATAGCATGATGCTACCACCTCCATGCATCACAGTTGGAATGGTGTTCTTCGTATTCAAGCCTTCACTCTTTTTCCTGCATACATATGGGGATCATTATGGCCAAATAGTTAAATATTTGTTTCATCTGACCAGAAAATACACTTTCCAAAGGCTGGTGATCATCTGCAAACTGGTGCTTTGTTTTTCCTCACCACTCTTGAAGTTGGGGCTTCTTCCTTGTTTGACAGTTTTTCAGGTCATGGTGATGTAGGACTCTCTATATACATACTGTACTTTAGTACCTGCTGACTGTAATATGTGTTTTTTTACTGTATTGATTGAGCAATCTTTTTTTATCAGATATTGCATGAAGCTGAGTTTTTCTTTCTTCCTTTCTTTCATAACACCAACTACGAACTGACTGAAGTTCATACCTTTTCAACAAACCAACCATACACTACATACCTCTCTTGGCCATGAGGAGCTTTACATATTTTAGCAAGATCACAACACCTCATTACATTTATCAGCTTCAGCTAATAATTGCTGACACTCCCCTTCATCAGGCAGGAAACTGTTCTAACAATTCAGTCAGCACCTTTCTAACTCTTATGGGCCTTGATTGCTTTTCTGCCACTTACTCATGAGTTCATGCATGGCTGGCTGTATTGCTGGGCAGAAGGGAAAGTGATGCAAGTCACTTTAATCATTGCAGGTAAAACAGAGGGCACCAGGCAGATGATACAGTGCTCATGCTCATGGCCTATTTTGACTCTAGATTGCATTTTAAACCATGTAGTTTTTAATAGTACACGTAGACTTCCCCTTCATCATTTATACTGATCTGTGATCAAATTTAATATTTCTGTGCTTTACAAATGTACAATGATCTCAGTGCTGGCCAGTGAAATGTTATTGTCATCTCATGTACTGTGTCCTTTTCTCCACTAGATGGCAATATAGCATTTATTTGTTCATATGTTATTATAATGCATATATATATATATATAATATATATACAGTACCATTTAAAAGTTTGGATGCACCTTCTAATTCAATGTTTTTTCTTTATTTTGTATTAATTAAAAGACACTTCTTGCATTAAAGTAATGATGGATGTCATTTCTCTTTACTTAGTTGAGCAGTTCTTGACATAATATGGATTACTACAGTTGTGAATAGGGCTATTTACTGTATGTTTATTATTTACTATTTACTGTTTGATCTCAAACGCATTAAGAAGGCAAGAAGTTGCACTAATTAACTTTTGACAAGACACGCCTGTTAAATGAAAAGCGTTCCAGGTGACTACCTCATGAAGCTGGTTAAGATAATGTCAACAATATGCAAAGCATCATCAAGGTAAACGCTGGCTACTCTGAAGAATCTAAAATATCAAACATAGTTTGTTTTGTTTTTTAACACTTTTTTTGTTTACCGTATAATTCCATTTATGTTCCAGATGTTATTTCATAGTTTTGATGTCTTCAGTGGCGGCACAGTGGTGTAGTGGTTAGCGCTGTCGCCTCACAGCAAGAAGGTCCGGGTTCGAGCCCCGGGGCCGGCGAGGGCCTTTCTGTGTGGAGTTTGCATGTTCTCCCCGTGTCCACGTGGGTTTCCTCCGGGTGCTCCGGTTTCCCCCACAGTCCAAAGACATGCAGGTTAGGTTAACTGGTGACTCTAAATTGACCGTAGGTGTGAATGTGAGTGTGAATGGTTGTCTGTGTCTATGTGTCAGCCCTGTGATGACCTGGCGACTTGTCCAGGGTGTACCCCGCCTTTCGCCCGTAGTCAGCTGGGATAGGCTCCAGCTTGCCTGCGACCCTGTAGAACAGGATAAAGCGGCTAGAGATGATGAGATGTCTTCAGTATTGTTCTACAATGCAGAAAATAGCCAAAATACAGAAAAACCTATGAATGAGTAGGGGTGTACAAACTTTTGACTGCTACTGTATGTATATGCAGATTTTTTTTATGGGTTGAAGGTTCATATATGATACATGTTCCAATTTATGTTTGTATGTATGTATGTATGTATGTATGTATGTATTTAGATCATTTGTTTCTATACTGAGCTACCATTTTAGTAGATACACCGAATACACTGCAATGCATTGTACAACCACACACTGCATTTATTATCTCTTAAATGTGTATACCTAATGAACTAGAACTTCAGTTTATAACGCAGTGTCATTGTGTGTGGGTTATAAATGTATATTAGTCATCGGAGGTTTACACATTGGGTAATATTAAAATAGGCAGCGTACTGGAGAAGCAGTCTGCCACTGATGTGTGCCTACAGGAATGAAACATGAGATGATGCAGAAGGCATGACCTCATTTGTCCTTGCAGTAGTTTATGTGACTGATACATGTACCGGCCTCATTAATTTACATATAACATACAGATTTTCTTTTTCTTAGCAAGCTCGGAGCCAAATAATAGGCTTAATACATCCTTCTGTATATAATATGTCCAAGCACAATTTGACCAATTGGTGCATCCAGACTGATTATCCTCACTCTTGCAAAAACATGCATTATTGCCGTTCCTGAATATGCTGTACAGTGAATAACAGCTGAATATCATCTCTAGCCGCTTTATCCTGTTCTACAGGGTCACAGGCAAGCTGGAGCCTATCCCAGCTGACTACGGGCGGAAGGCGGGGTACACCCTGGACAAGTCGCCGGGTCATCACAGGGCTGACACATAGACACAGACAACCATTCACACTCACATTCACGGTCAATTTAGAGTCACCAGTTAACCTAACCTGCATGTCTTTGGACTGTGGGGGAAACCGGAGCACCCGGAGGAAACCCACACGGACACGGGGAGAACATGCAAACTCCACACAGAAAGGCCCTCGCCGGCCACGGGGCTCGAACCCGGACCTTCTTGCTGTGAGGCGACAATGCTAACCACTACACCACCGTGCCACCGCTGAATATCATGCTTGGAAAAGGCTAACCTTGTGCTAGTGGATGGTCAGGGGTCTTCCATGAACCTGGACAA
This sequence comes from Neoarius graeffei, assembly GCF_027579695.1. NCBI lineage: Eukaryota > Metazoa > Chordata > Actinopteri > Siluriformes > Ariidae > Neoarius > Neoarius graeffei. The sequence continues at coordinate 36,222,516 of NC_083588.1, forward strand.
CAAAAATTGTCTGAAATATAATGAAACAAATATTTGATGCCCATCCCACCTTACGAAACACTTGTGTGCCAAGCCACTCCTCTGGTTCTTTAGTGTGTGTGTGTGTGTGTGTGTGTCCTACATACAGTCACGATGCCTATTGTAGCAAATACGCTATGGTGGATATGGATATATCAAAATCTGTAAAATCCACTCCACAACTGCTCTCTGCTCTTTGTGGAGGCACGGCACAGATACAGCAGTGAACTCTGCTCCACTGCTTGATGACCTTCTTGGCCAGTGAGCTTGTCAAATTCATGTCCCGTAATTACTTATTGCTTGTAGCAGGTGGAAGAGTACAGGAGGATGTGAACAGCCTAATAACTGGAATGAACGAGAATGGAGTAGGGAGCAATTTAGTGAATGATCAACATCATAAATCATCTGCTTTAATGATTGTGAAAACAGAATCAATACAGCAGGTACTGGATAGGAAAGACGCACCACACTATATCATTGTGACCATTTATGAACATCCATGACATGAAACTGATAAATAAATCATGTGTTTATGAACATCCATGACACTGATAAATAAATCCTGTGTTTAATGCTGTCACAGTCCATATATGTAATATCCGTGGCTAGAAAAAGACATGTCTGTGTTTTGACTTTGTAATGTTTTTGCAGGCTGAGATGATTGTATGGCACCAAGTGTGAGAATGCTAATCAGGTATTGTACCTAAATATACATACTAATTTATACGTAGTAGCACCTGTATGGATATGGAGGAAACAGGCATGTAGCCAAAAATTCTGTGCTATTTGGGCACCAAATTCCATTTCATGGTCTGATCTCAATATATTCAATTTATACAAAACAGAAAATGAAAGAGTCATTTTCTGTTTTGTATAAATTGAATATATTGAGATCAGACCATGAAATGGAATCAGAGGGCTAAAAAAATTCTACTGTCTATGAGTACTACTAACGTGCTACTTTTATGAAACCATTATAGACAGATATTTTTCATGCCGTGTCCTGACTGAACATCAAGCGCAGAAAAGCCATGTTTGCCATTAGCCAGTTCTTTCATTCAAACCAAGGTTCATGAAACATATACAGTGCCCTCTGTGTGTGCATATTATACACACATATATATATATATATATATATATATATATATATATATATATATATATATATATATATATGTGTGTGTGTGTGTGTGTGTGTGTGTTTATGTGTGTGTGTTTATGTGTGTTTATGTGTGTGTGTGTGGTTTTATGTGTTCTTGTTTTTATGTATGTTCTTGTTCTTGTGTGTTTTTAATACACCTTCAGTTGTGGTACATCAATTTCGTTGTATGGGTGACCGTGCAATGACATTCTTAGCTTAGCTTAGCTTAGCTTAGCTTATATACAGGGTGTTTCAAAAAATTTGATATTTCACAATCTAATAACTTTGCCAATTCTCGTTCAACTGACCTCAAATTTTAACAGCATGTGTGGAAACAGGTCAAAATTTTATGTTTAATGTTTATCTTTTTAGGTATAGAAATGCCATTCACTGGAAAAGAAAAGGCTTTTGTGTGTTAGAGTACACTCGAACACAGTCGAACGAGACTGTGCAGCGTGCATTTATGAGAGAATTCTCTAAAAATGCACCAACTGCAATGCAGATTTGGACAAGGCACAAAAAAATATCAGAGAGGAAGGCATCTGTGTGCTGTGTCTCAGGTAGTGCGCATACTGAAAACTTGTGAAATCGTTCATGGAATCCACATGCCTTTGAATTTCTCATTCAAATTTTGAGGAATGAATCTTATATTGCTCAACATTAAGCCTGTTCAGTTTCATTTGCCTAGATGATGTAGTTTCTGAGATATTTACATCTCAAATAATATCAATGTTTTTGAAACGTCCTGTATACACACACACACACACACACACACACACACACACACACACACACACACACACACACACAGAGTGGATTTTTTCCTCACTCTTTTTATTAATCTTTACAAGGGGTGCCAATAATTGTGGAGGACACTGTAGTTCTATAGTTTATCCAATTGTGTAATTTGTACTTCAACTGGACAATGTATGCTTAGTCTATTTACTCTTAGTTTATCTTCCAAATGTATTTCGAGAAATGAATTATTGAGAAAGTAATCCACTTCACACGTTTATCCATGTTATCCATATTATTGTATTTCTCACGTAACTTCACATTCACTAACAATGAAGTGAAGCAGGCTTGAGGAAATTAGCCTCCTGATAATCATAAACCAAATCTGGAGGAATTTTACTGTGTGTAATCACTTGACATACCGCCTAGTGGTTAGCGTGTCCGCCTCCTGATTGGGAGATCGTGAGTTCTACTCACGGTTGGGTCATACCAAAGACCATCATAAAAATGGTACCTACTGCCGTCTGGCAAGGCACACTGCAATACAGATACGAGTGGGGAGTCAAACTCTCGCAGTTACCAGAGGACTAGCCCCTGTCTTCTTTTTTTTAAGTAAGAGAGGGCTTAGTCCCGCTAGCCCATTTTTACCAACCATCCCTGTTTGAGATACCTGAGGACTATACACAATATGTAGTATGATATTGGGATTTGTTGACGTTCCAGTATTGCCATGTTTTTATATTTCAGTTAGTATTTTTGTTTTTATAGAATTTAGTAGATATATTATCATATTTAAAATGTAACGGCAAGTATATTTTACAACTAATCAGCTACTGGACAGTGTATGAGGCATTATCACAGTATACATATTAAACTACACGATTATCCAGCACTAGAGCTTAGACCATGAAACTTTTTCCTATGCCTGCACTTGAGACCATTGGTAAATATAACTCTAGACTGTACACCATGACATCTTTTACTCTGTGTGTGTGTGTGTGTGTGTGTGTGTGTGTGTGTGTGTGTGTGTGTGTGTGTGTGTGTTTCCTGAGTGATCATCAAGCGCTTCTTTATATTTAGAGTGCACTGCCAAAAAGAGGGCAGAGACTCTTGGTAGGAATCGCTGGTAGGGATCACCATCATAAGTGCTGCAGCAGATGGCTTGATAAATCATCTTGAATGTGCTGCACTGCCTATGAATCATCAACCAGACCCTGGTCTTGTGAGATGTTCTCTGCTTTATGTGCTGATTTCACTCTAGTCATTCCTGGCTACAGGTATTAACACTTCAGTATTAAAATAGAAATAAGACACACAATGACTCCAGACTATTAAGGCTGTATAATTTATGGTCATTTTAATCACAAGTAGAGCTATGCCATTGAATGCTCTAGAGAGGAGAGACATGCTGAGTGAGAATATGATTATGAAAGACAGCATAAAGGAGGATATTTAGAGTAACGACAGAAAGGAATGATAAGAGAGACAGATCTGTATTCATCAGAGCCTCTCTACCATTTGTTTTACTGTCAGCAATAAGATTAACTACATTCCTGCGTTCCAGTCACACACAGTCACCTTCAAAAGTATTGGAACAGCAAGGCCAGTTTTGTTTTTGCTGAAGACATCTGGGTTTAAGATCAAAAGATGAACATGAGACGTTAGAGCAGAGTTTCAGTTTTTGTTCCATCAGTGTTCCTATGTGACCTCCTCAGTCACCAGATATTAATTCATTAAAGTGCCTTTGGAATGTGGTAAAAGGTAAAAATGCCTGTGCAGCTGACAAATATGCAGCAAGTATGTGATGCCAAACAGATGTCAAATATGGGCCAGCATTTAGAAAGAATGTTTCCAACACCTGCGAAATCCGTACCAAAAGAATTGAAGTTGTTCTTTGAGCAAAGGGTGATCCTACCCAGTACTGGTTTAGTGGGGTTCCTAATAAAGTGGGTGTGTGTATGCTTGAAAAAGTGGGAATATGGAGTTTGGTTTTGACTTACCAGGCAAAGAGGAAGATATGAAATACAGGGAATTACTTGGCACAAAAGTCAGCTTCCAGACTTGGCAGAATAGTCGGCTTCCAGACTGTGGCTGTAAATTGTGCCCAGTGGTCATGCTACTGTTGACTCAAGCCCTTAATCTTTATTTTTGTCTTGCTATAAATATAAACCTCATACTGTCCTTTTTGAAGGCTTTAAGTTGATTGGGAATTCCAACTAAAACTTTCTATCTTCTAACCAAACCATAAATATTCTCTATTTCTCTATTTGGGTACAGTCCAATGGATGACTTCTTGTGCAGCTTAAGACAGTACATTGGAAAAGTGTTTAGAAATTAAAAAAAAAAAACAAGTAGCATACAGACATGAGCTCAAAGGCAAATTAAACAGGGTGGTGTCAGCTATACACCCTGGTGTGACTTATTGTGCCTCACCAGTCTTCTTCAACTGATGTGCTCTCAGAATGAAATATCATAAATTGTTTATATTATGGAAGCCATAACTCTCAAGGCTGGAGATCTTAATGACAGAACGCTCTCACAGTCTACACCTCTGTAGAAGTGCTACAGTGATGCTTGAAAGTTTGTGAACCCTTTAGAATTTTCTATATTTCTGCATAAATATGACCTAAAACGTCATCAGATTTTCACACAAGTCCTAAAAGTAGATAAAGAGAACCCAGTTAAACAAATGAGACAAAAATATTATACTTGGTGATATATTTAATGAGGAAAATGATCCAACATTACATATCTGTGAGTGGCAAAAGTATGTGAACCTCTAGGATTAGCAATTAATTTGAAGGTGAAATTAGAGTCAGGTGTTTTCAATCAGTGGGATGAAAATCAGGTGTGAGTGGGCATCCTGTTTTATTTAAAGAACAAGGATCTATCAAAGTCTGATCTTCACAACATATGTTTGTGGAAGTGTATCATGGCATGAACAAAGGAGATTTCTGAGGACCTCAGAAAAAGTGTTGTTGATGCTCATCAGGCTGGAAAAGGTTACAAAACCATCTCTGAAGAGTTTGGACTCCACCAATCCACAGTCAGACAGATTGTGTACAAATGAAGGAAATTCAAGACCATTGTTACCCTCCCCAGGAGTGGTCAACCAACAAAGATCACTCCAAGAGCAAGGCAGGTAATCGTCGGCGAGGTCACAAAGGACCCCAAGGTAACTTCTAAGCAACTGAAGGCCTCTCTCACATTGGCTAATGTTAATGTTCATGAGTCCACCATCAGGAGAACACTGAACAACAATGGTGTGCATGGCAGGATTGCAAAAAGAAAGCCACTCCTCTCCTAAAAAGAACATTGCTGCTCGTCTGCAGTTTGCTAAAGATCACGTGGACAAGCCAGAAGGCTATTGGAAAAAATGTTCTGTGGACGGATGAGACCAAAATAGAACTTTTTGGTTTCAATGAGAAGTGTCATGTTTGGAGAAAGGAAAACATTGCATTCCAGTATAAGAACCTTATCCCATCTGTGAAACATGGTGGTGGTAGTATCATGGTTTGGGCCTGTTTTGCTGCGTCTGGGCCAGGACGGCTTGCCATGATTGATGGAACAATGAATTCTGAATTATACCACTGAATTCTAAAGGAAAATGTCAAGACATCTGTCCATGAACTGAATCTCAAGAGAAGGTGGGTCATGCAGCAAGACAACGACCCTAAGTACACAAGTCATTCTACAAAAAAATGTTTAAAGAAGAATAAAGTTAATGTTTTGAAATGGCCAAGTCAAAGTCCTGACCTTAATCTAATCAAAATGTTGTGGAAGGACCTGAAGCGAGTAGTTCATGTGAGGAAACCCATCAACATCCCAGAGTTGAAGCTGTTCTGTACAGAGGAATGGGCTAAAATTCCTCCAAGCCGGTGTGCAGGACTGATCAACAGTTACCAGAAACGTTTAGTTGCAGTTATTGCTGCACAAGGGAGTCACACCAGATACTGAAAGCAAAGGTTCGCATACTTTTGCCACTCATAGATATGTAATATTGGACCATTTTCTTCAATAAATAAATGACCAAGTATAATATTTTTGTCTCATTTGTTTAACTGAGTTCTCTTTATCTACTTTTAGGACTTGTGTGAAAATCTAATGATGTTTTAGGTCATATTTATGCAGAAATATAGAAAATTCTAAAGGATTCACAAACTTTCAAGCACCACTGTAGGTGTTGGGATTAGATTAGATTAGATTAGATTAGATTAGATTAGATTAGATTAGATTAGATTAGATTAGATTAGATTAGATTAGATTAGATTAGATAAAACTTTATTGATCCCTTTGGGTGGGTTCCCTCAGGGAAATTAAGATTCCAGCAGCATCATTACAGATAAACAGAGAAAATAAATAGAGAAAACTTCTAGATAAATTAAAATAAATTATTTACATATACAAATATAAAAAGAATAAGATATGGGGAAGGGGGGAAGGGGGGTGGCGGCAGGAGAGATATTGCACATTATATTGCACATTGTCCGGTATTGCTTATTGTTAGACTAGGCTACTGCTCCTTCCCATCCTCTGTCCTCCTGTTACCCCTCCTCCCCCCCAGAGAGGAGTTGTACAGTCTTATGGCGTGAGGGACAAAGGAGTTTTTAAGTCTGTTCGTCCTGCACTTGGGAAGGAGCATTCTGTCACTGAACAGGCTCCTCTGGTTGCTGATGACGGTGTGCAGAGGGTGACTGGCATCATCCATGATGTTCAGTAGTTTGTCCATAGATCTCTTCTCTGCTACCATCACCAGAGAGTCCAGCTTCGTGCCGACCACAGAGCTGGCCTGCCTGATCAGTTTGTCCAGCCTGGACATGTCCTTCTTGGATGTGCTGCCCCCCCAGCACACCACGGTGTAAAACAAGACACTGGTGACCACAGACTGATAGAACATCCACAGGAGTTTCCTGCAGATGTTAAAGGACTGCAGCCTCCAAAGGAAGTATAGCCTGCTCTGTCCCTTCCTGTATAAGTGTTTGGTGTTGCAAGTCCAGTCCAGCTTGCTGTCCAGCCACAGCCCGAGGTACTTGTAGGAATCCACAGCCTCCACCTCAACTCCCTCGATCAGAACTGGTCATGACCTTGGTCTGGACCTCCCAAAGTCAATGACCAACTCCTTGGTCTTCGAGGTGTTGAGCTGCAGATGGTTCCTGTTGCACCACACAGCAAAGTCCCTCACCAGGCTCCTATACTCCTCCTCTCTGTCATCACTGATACTCCCAATGATGGCTGTGTCATCGGCAAACTTCTGAATGTGACACAGCTCCGAGTTGTAGCAGAAGTCCGCGGTGTACAGGGTGAAGAGAAGAGGGGCCAGCACCGTGCCCTGGGGTGCTCCGGTGCTGCTAATCACAGTGTCAGATGTGATGTCCTTCAGCCTGACGTACTGTGGCCTGTCAGTGAGGTAGCTGGAGAGCCAGGTGACCAGGCAGGGGTCCACTTGCATCCTGTTCAGTTTGTCCTGAAGCAATAGGGGCTGGATGGTGTTGAAGGCACTCGAGAAGTCCAAGAAGAGGATCCTCACTGTGCTATTTCCCTTATCCAGATGCGAGTGGGCTCGGTGTAGCAGGTAGAGGATGGCGCCTTCCACACCAACACCTGCCCGGTACGCAAACTGCAGACAGTCCTGGGCATGTTGTACCTGGGGTCTGAGGAGGCTGAGGAAGAGCCGCTCCAATGTCTTCATCAGATGTGAAGTGAGTGCCACCGGTCGGAAGTCGTTCAGCTCTCTGGGCCGATTCTTTTTGGGAACTGGAACGATACATGATGTCTTCCAGAGGGTTGGCACTCTCCCCAGCTGCAGGCTGAGGTTGAAGATGCGTTGGAGTGGTTCACCCAGTTCAGCAGCACAGGTCTTCAGTAGTCGGGGACACACCTTGTCCGGGCCTGCTGCTTTCCTGGGGTGAAGCTTCCTCAGTTGACCTCTGACCTGGTCTGCAGTAATGCATGGAGGAGTCTGTGTTGAGGTGGGGGAGGAGGGGGCTGCTGCGATGACTGGGGAGAGGTGTGTTGAGGGAAGAAGGAGAGATGGCTGCAGTGAGGGAGAGGGTGGGGGGGACGTGGGCTGGTTGAACCGATCAACTCATTCACCTTCCCCACTGTCCCCTCAACGACTCTGGTCTTCGTATTGTGGCCTGTGATGGTTTTCACACCTTCCCCCCAGACCTCCCTCATGCTGTTCTCCTTCAGCTTCTGCTCCACCTTTCTCCTGTAGCTGTCCTTAGCTTCCCTCACGCAGTGTTTTACCTCCTGCTGTGCTGCTTTCATCGCCTCCCTATCCCTGCTCCTGAAGGCGGCCTTCTTCTTGTTGGGGACAGCTTTGACTTCTTGTGTTACCCATGGCTTGTTATTAGGGTAACACCGTTCAGTCTTAGCGGGGGAGACCACGTCTGCACAGAAGTTAAGGTAATCCGTCAGACAGTGTGTTAGCCCCTCTGTGTCCTCACATGCCCCTTTTCTACCAAAGCAGTTCCAGGGCTGGTTCGGGGCCAGTGCTTAGTTTGGAACCGGGTTTTCTGTTTCCACTGACAAAGAACTGGCTCTGGGGCCAGAAAAACCGGTTCCAGGCTAGCACCAACTCTTTGCTGGGCCAGAGGAAAGAACCACTTACGTCAGCGGGGGGGGGGGGGGGGGGGTTGTTAAGACCAACAACAATAACAAGACTGCGAAACATCGCCATTTTTAAGTGACGAGAAGCAGCAGCTGTAAAAAACACAAAGTCATCCATTATTATTATTATTATTGTTGTTGTTGCTGCTGCTTCTTCTGTGTTGTTTTTGCTTCGATATTCGTGCCAAGGTTTATGCAAACGTAGCGACATAACTGATGTATATAGCGACGTAATGACGTGGCTTCCCTTAGCACTGCGAGCTATGGAAAAGCAAACTGGTTCTCAGCTGGCTCGCAAGTTGAACGAGTTGTGAACCAGCACCAGCACTGGCCCCGAACCAGCCCTGGAACTGATTTGGTGGAAAAGGGGTAACAGTGTGGGCTAAGCAGCACATCCCAGTCCGTGATGTCATAACAGTCCCTGAGGGCATCTTCCATTTCAGGGGACCACCTCCTGATGGAGCTAGTTGTTGCAGGCTGCCTTTGAACCAGGGTGGTGTATTTCAGCTGTAGAAGAACCAGGTTGTGGTCAGACTTCCCTAGTGGGGGGAGGGGTGTGACTCTGTATGCATCCCTCACATTAGCATACAACAAGTCAATTGTCCTGTTGTTCCTTGTTGGACAATCCACAGCCTAGTAAAAAGCAGCCAAAGTAGAGTCCAAAGTAGCATGATTAAAGTCCCCAGAAATGATGATAAATGCCTCAGGGTGCTGTGTCTGCAGCCTTGCTGTGACAGAGTGAATCCTCTCACATGCAGCGGCTGTGTCTGCCCTCGGAGGGATGTAAACATCCTTTGCTTTTCCCGCATGTGTTAGTGTCTCTGTCGGCTCTCACAGCAGTCAATCCCCGCAGGTCCACATTAGCATCCGGTACAAGGTGTGTTAGCCATGTCTCCGTAAAGATAAATAAGCTGCTCTCCCAGTAAATCCGCTGGTTGTTCAGAGCGGAAAGCTCGTCGACTTTATTCGGCAGCGAGTTCACATTCCCCATGATAACGGAGGGAATGGATGGTTTGTAGCGCCGCCAGTTGTCCACTAGCCTAGCCTTTAGCTTAGCTCCAGCCTTGCAGCCCCTGGGTTTCCTCCTCAGCTCGGCCGGGATGGGGTGTCGTATCCCGGCTCGTCCCATTGTTTTCAGGGCCAGCAGCTCCTCTCTCGAATAAGTGAGAAAACTGGCTCCTGGTTGCGTGTTAAAGTTAAATATATCCATGTTATATAGTAAAACACACTATGTCTTCGTAAGAAGATCAGAAAAGTAAAAAAAAAAGGTGGAAAAAAAAGAGGTTTAAAGAGCTAAAAACTACAGAGCTACTGGAGAGGCAGCCGTCTCACACAGCGCCCATACGTTAATTAGAAATAATTAACTGTCTGAAGGAAGTTTTTATGATGTTGATATGTTGTTCCAAGACATACATTTATAGCATGTTAATTTAGATTGTTTCTAAGTTATAAAACATTACAATACTGCCTCACAAGACTAATGTCTTTCAAATATTGCATGTATAGGGTTTCTTTTGCCTTTGGCATGATACTGACTTGAGTTGAGTCTAGGTAGAAGTCTTTGAATGCAGAACATTTTTATTTCATTCACTCATTCATTCATTCATTCATTCATTCATTTTCTCTTCATCCTAGTAAGGGTCATGCTGGATTCAGAGCCTGTCCTGGTAACACTGGGCACAAGGTAAGAGAAATCATTCTGGACAGGATGCCAGTCCAATCCAGAGAACATTTCTATCTCTTTTTTATTCTTCGGTATGAAATACCCAGCCACTGGGGTTACACAAGCCAGTGCATACTTAGATTTGGTCCCAAGCCTGAATAGATCGGAGAGGGTTGCGTCAGGAAGGGCATCCGTTGTAAAACCTATGCCAAATCAAATATGTGGAACAGATACACTGTGGTGACCCCTAACGGGAACAGCCGAAAGAAGAAGAAGATATTCTTAGGTATGTACATGTGGAATGCCACCTTTAATTCAGATCACAGGTTTTACCAATTGGCAATTGCAAAATGATGACTTTCCCCCCAAAACCTTCTGTGTTAATTTCCCTGTATGTTTAGAGTCATTATCCACCAAGAGTACATGTATTAACCGCTTGGTTCATGCAACCTTGTTTTAGACAAAAATGTCCTAGTACTTAGCAGAATTCATGATGTCATCAATCATAAAAGCCCCAGAGTGATTATGGACCAATGATCCATGGGTATGATGGGTGTGATTTGTTTTCCATTGTGTGTAGTTTCCATTTTTCATAAATATTTTGATAGTCTATATCATGTTCTGGTGGCATGGTGGTGCAGTGGTTAGCCCTGTCACCTCACATCAAGAAGGTTCTGGGTTCAAGCCCAGTGGCCTGACTGGGGCCATTCTGTGTGAAGTTTGCATGTTCTCCCTGTCTCTGTTGCACCTTTTCCACCAAAGCAGTTCCAGGGCTGGTTTGGGGCCAGTGCTTAGTTTGGAACCGGGTTTTCTGTTTCCACTAACAAAGAACTGGCTCTGGGGCCAGAAAAACCAGTTCCAGGCTAGCACCAACTCTTTGCTGGGCCAGAGGAAAGAACCGCATACGTCAGTGGGGGGGGCAGAGTTGTTAAGACCAACAACAATAGCAAGACCGCGAAAGGTCGCCATTTTTAAGCGACGAGAAGCAGCAGCTGTACAAACGCGAAGTCATCCATTATTGTTGTTGTTGTTGCTGCTTCTTCTTTTCTGTGTTATTGTTGCTTTGATGCTCGCGCCAAGGTTTATGCAAACGCAGCGACGTAACTGACATATACAGTGACGTAACACATATACAGCGACGTAATGACATGGCTCCTCTTAGCACCCCGAGCTATGGAAAAGCAAACTGGTTCTCAGCTGGCTCGCAAATTGAACAAGTTGTGAACCAGCACCAGCACTGGCCCCGAACCAGCCCTGGAACTGATTTGGTGGAAAAGGGGTATGTGTGAATTTCCTCTGGGTGCTCTGGTTTCCACCACAGTTCAAAGACATGCAGTTAGGTTAACTGGCTTCTCTAAATTGTCCATGTGTGTGTGTGTGTGTGTGTGTGTGTGTGAATGGTTGAGAGGAGAAAACCTCTATAATAATTGAGTAGAAGGCAACGGGAAGCCACTACTGTAATTCTTCCCTAGACACTTTGATGGCTGAAGCTGTCAGATTGGACCTACCATCAGGCAGAACACTAAAGAAGATATTATTTTGGTCATAATTCAAATTGTAGTTCTAATACAACATTTAAGCTGTGTTCACATATATACCGGTACGATAGTGGTATAACTGTATTGATACAAAGTATACTGGTACAGTTTAGTGCATCTGTCCACACTAGCGAGAAATGTTTGCGGTTTTCTTTCACAATAGTTGAAATGCGCATGCGCAAAATGTTTCCGTGGTTACCGAGTAACTTCCTTCCGAGAATATGGTGGATGAAACAACGTGTGTGTGCTTTTTGTTGTCAATGTACAGTCTGTATTTCTGGTGGTCATTTATTCAGTCGAATCGTATAAAACGCGCGAGGCAGTTGAGAAAGAAACAAAGAAAATGAATCTCCGTTCTTCACTATTTTATTCAGCGAAGACATCAATTGAGGTGTGTGACTTTGCGCATGCACATTATATTTGTATCGATACAAAACCGCTTCATCTGTCCACACTACAGCGAAGCGCTACAGTACCGATACTGTACCGGTACGAAACCCATACATTTGTGGGTTTCGTACCGATACAGTTATACCGCTACAGTACCGGTATAGTTGCTAGTGTGGACAGGTGTTGCGGTACGAAAGTAGTATCGTATCGGTACAAAATCCCTAGTGTGGACAGCAGTGGCGACTGGTAGTCTTTCAAACAGGGGAGGCTGGTCGGTTACGATATTTCCAGATTTTAAAAGAAAAAACACATCAATTTTGCCTATACTCTTGCCTCTGATCTGGCTGATTGTTGGCAGGGTCACAAACTGTGAAATAACAGGTTCTTTTGGCCCATTAGCCTACTGTCCAATATACATGATGGTGGTGTTGGGGGGGGGGGGGGGTATATTTTAACATTTTATATTTTAAAATTGTGGCATGTTGTTTAAAAATTGACCTCAGCTGTGTTTTTGTTTAAAAATGTTTTCCAAATTGTATCTATGTTTAATTAATATCCAGAAAAACATATATTCCAATATAATATACTCAACATAAACATTAAATAGATTCTATATTTTTGGTCCATCCATGACATATTACTAAAGTAGCCTATTTACTGCTGTTGATGTGGGTCACTTGCTGTTAGCCAATTCACTTTCTCGTACCAGGAGAGCTGAAAGGAACGAGTATTATTCCCTACCTTTTTCACCAAGTCAGTTTGAGGCGTTGGTCTACCCTGCTCTTTAATTTTAATTTTTTCCTCGAAAGGAAGACTGGCAAATGGCTTCGCCAAAATTAAATCAGCAATGCTTGGCATCCGTGCGCAGCTTTCTTGCTAGCTGACTAGCCCCCTCAAGTTCAAGTTCAGTCACTCAAATAAACGAAATTTCTGGAACTAAGATAGCAAACTTGACAACACTATATTTACACTTTATTTACAATGAAAATATATACAAACTAAAAAAGCTGGTAGAAACCGTATGTAATGAATGAAATCGAAATGTAAGCCGATCTCTTACAATACACCACAGCACTTGCGAATCCGCATGGGACTGAACTGATGTTGCCAGATACTGCTAACGTTATCCATCCCAAATATGTTCAAAACCCGCCAAAATGCACTTGAAACCGCCCAATCTGGCAACACTGTACCGCTGCCTGTCTATAGTTGAAACGAGCTGTCAATCAAAGAAAATATCCGGCCGCTTTCACCAATCACCAGTCTCCTCGCGGAAACTGCCATGTCCCTCCCATGTGAGGCTCGGAGTCCGTGGGCGGGCGTTTTCGCAGTATTTGTCCAATAACCGTCTTGCATTTTGAGATTGAAAAGCGCATCGCTCCCAAATGCCGTTGAAGTCCATTGAGGCTGGGAGTCCATGAGACTCCGTGGGCGGGCGTTTTCGCAGTATTTGTCCAATAATCGTCTTGCATTTTGAGATTGACAAGCACATAGCTCCCAATCCACTGAGGCTGGGCTGCATCGCGCTGTCACGAGGGGAAAAACTCACGCACACATTAGGCGAACTGGGGAAAGTTATAACGGAATGATTTCGCACTGTAGTTGGGTTGAGCACATATATTTCTATGATTCTGGATCTGAAATAGCAATGTTATAAGGTCGGCTATAACATAAGCCTAGCGCAATTCATCCTACATGATGTTCGTCATTTGTTCGTCATTTTTAGACGAGGCTGAGCCTCCCTCGTTGTCTTAGAGCAATCGCCCATGGTGGACAGGGTATTAGTGAAGTTCAAGAATGCATTTTGTCAGATACTCTCAGGAATTGCTTCTTTCTTACAATCTATCTAAATAACTTGATGGGAGTGGCTTATACTGTAGTTAAAAATCAAGTAAACTCCACACACTGTCACAGTAGTACAGTGGTTAGTCCTGTCACCTTACAGCAAGAAGGTTCTGGGTTTGAATCTGGCTGTTGACTGGGGCCTTTTTGTGTGGAGTTTGCATGTTCTCCTCATGCCTGCATGGGTTTCCTCTGGGTGCTCCAGTTTCCTCCCACAGTACAAAGACATCCAGATTAGTTCAGTTGGCTACTCTAAATTGCTCATAAGTGTGATTGTGAGTCTGAATGGTTGTTCATCTCTATGTTAGCCCTGCGATAGAACCCCACCTCTCTCCTGAAGACAGTTGAGATTGGCTCCAGCTTCCTCCACAACCCTGATGAATAAGTGGCATAGATAATGGATGGATGGAACTGAACTCTGAAACTGTGACCTTTGGTTTGGAACTTTATGCATTTTCTTCCTGGCAAATTTACAAATGCATATCCATGTTTGTGCTTAAATTTTATTCTTAACCTGCATATTTTTAATTTATATCCATTATCTGACTCATGCAGGTCAACAGCCATCTGCCTGTTTAAAGTTGAAAGCTCTGTTTTCCTCATGGTGATGGATAAATTGCTTTTACATGTGCATAAACTCAGCTTTGTACTCCAGGAAAACAAATAGTGGTCAAATTAAGGTCATATATACTTTCTGTAATAATATTATTTATATACAAAACAGGTAAATATAACTTGTAATATATTGTAGTATACTGTATCGAACCCCACATCTTGTACTATGTGAATAATTACACTAATGGACTTCACATCTGCTATTTCAGTGAACCACAGTAATATATAGTGCCCTCCATGATTATTGGCCTCCCTTGTAAAGATGAATAAAAAGGGTTAGAAAATCCCGGAAAAATCCAACATTTGATTGAAATTTATTCAGAGAAAAACAAATCCCCAATCAAGAAATAATTATTTTTAGCAAAAACAAATGTGCCACTGTTATTAGCACCCTTGGAAATGATCATGAACACAATGTAGCTGAAGCATGTTTCCCATTTAAATTGTACATTTTTGAGTTGATTGGAGTGTGTAGGAATTTCAAGTTGCAATCCGTGACTTCCTGATTAACTGGGGAACAAATATGAGGTGACACAGAGGCCAAATTCCCTTAGTCATCCATCAACATGGGAAAGATAAGAGAACACACAAACCAAATGAAGGAGAGGTGTGTTGACCATAAGTCAGGGAATGGTTAAAAAAAAATAGCTGCTTGCCTGAAAATGTCCATTTCTACTATTAGGGCAATAATAATAATAATTAAAAAAAAAAGTGGACACCAACTGAAACTGTTACAAACTTGCCTGGAAGAGGACCCAAGTTTATTTTGCCCTCACATACAGTGAGTAGGATAGTAAGAGAGGCAAAAACAAAAATCCAAGGATACTGTTGGTGAATTACAAGCAAAAATAAAGTCTTGGGGTTTCCAAGTCTCCAAAACCACCATCAGATGTCACCTCCATGCCAACAGATTATTTGGAAGGTATGCCAGAAAAATCCTTTTCTGTCGGTTAATCACAAACATAAGTGCCTAAAGTTTGCGAAACACTACTGCAACTTTGACTGGAACTGTGTTCTCTGGTCTGATGTAACAAAAATGGAGCTTTTTGGCAATAAATACTCAAGGTGGGTTTGGCTATAATAAAAAGAACCCGATCCCAGCTGTAAAATATGATGGAAGTTCTGTCATGTTTTGGG